>NW_021636050.1:0-185000 GCF_004799145.2 Neltuma alba | reverse complement strand
TTTGCCAGTCTAACGGTGCACATGTTTGCTCCAAGATTTTCCCTTCTTTCTTCTAAACAATCATTTATCATAGTTTTAGGGTCATCAACTGCTGTGAAATTATACCTCGAAACCCTGAGGCCAAACTTGATCTCTACACGGTAGATGTGACCATCGACCACGTCCGTCACTTCCTGAACATCTTCCATGATGCCGACGACATCTAAAAATCATGGAGGTCATAATATCTCATTCTACCAATTAACATTAAATTAAAGAAGTGTGCGGAAAAATAGTAGATGAAATGAAAGGGATCACGGTCACTTATTAGATGCTTCTCAAGTTTATGACCAATGCTCAGATACCATAGGTTAGTGATTGGCAGCGCAGGTTTCGGAATCTGAACAGGATATAGTGGGATGGTTGTGAACCAGAAAGCAACTAGATTCCATTTGCAGTTCAGAGGAAATGAAGCGGCATTTCATTGTGCCCTTATCCTTATGATGGTGTGTGTGTGATTAGGTTGCAAGATGTTCCACAACAAGTACATCAAGTAGATATCATCACGTGAACTCATAAAAAAGTCAAAACAAAAACCTGTTAATTGTAGACGATAGCGTGGAAGTTTTTACGTAGCACACGAACTGCTGTTCAAAATCCCCAAAAACACGCAAAACACGGACTCGAACTTGCCATTCACTGTTGGCAGTGATTGCAGAGATGAGAGAACAAAATTGATTCCGATGCGCCATTTCACAGTTGGCAGTGAAGCGTTGGCCGGTAAAGGTGAGGACTGAGGATGAAAAGACAAGGGAAACAGAAGGGCGCGTGACCAAGGATGAGTTGTGTGACGATAATTAATTATACAAAAATCAACATTGCTGTGTGATGTTAGAACAAAAAGACGGTTAATTGCACTGCAATAAGGATATTATTTAATGAGTCCGGCGCCAATAAGAGAGCGGGAGCAACCAAGCTTTTTTGTTTCTATGGTCTACAAACCAAGGTAGTAGTTATATATTATGGGTCAGGGTTTGGAAAATCTTTCTATTTGATTGGTTGGTTAATTGATAAAGTTAAGGTGTTACAGCAAATATGCTGTATAATAAGTATCCGAACAACTGTCATTGAGTAACATATCGCTAGATTTTATCAAAAGAGAACACAACTTTAGTTTAAATTGATAGGCCTTCCATCACTGTTAGTAACTTATGAATTTGGTAAGTACTTCCATCTAGCGTATTTTTCAGTTGATTCTCTTTCTCTCATTTCTCTTCGTACAAAGCAAATGAACACATTGAAAGAGGAGAAAGTAGCTCTTGAATCTGTTTCTTTTTGTTTTTTTGGGAGCCACCCCTAATAATTAATTAATTTGAGTAGATAATATCGTATTTTTTTAAAAATACCTTAAATAAATAAAATGGGATTAATTTAGAGAAAAGTTGATAATAATAAGAAATATTTATCTCTCTAATTAGATCCTAACTTTTTTTCTGGGAAATAATATCAAAATTTGGTGCTTATTATAAGGCATTGCTAACTAATTGGTTAAAATATTAAATTAGTCTCAAATTAATAATTTTTCCCAAATTTACCTTGACTTAAAACACTAAACCTTAGTAATTAGAGTGCAAAATGAAAGAAAAATTATTAATTACTTATATTTAGGACAAAAAAGCTTTAGTAATTCTTGGTGTAAACAAAAAACACTAGCACAAACTATAAATTCTTGCACTATAATACCTGTATTTAGGAGATTTAGGAGAAATTCTTCCATGAACCCGTGCACCACTTCATTTGTGGTCTATCCAATTAAGTGCAGCCAACTCACATACATTCCAATTAAAGAAATAATCTCTGTGGCTCCCACCAATTTTTATTTAGCAATTTCTCTTCCCATCAATTAATTTCTATCCGTTCCCCTATTTTCACTTCCAATTATGCCCTTTTTATTCAACTTATTTTTTGGGACAAAGCTGCATAGTATGGTTTTGGGGGTTTGAAGTAGTTTAATGTTTAATTGAGTCCTATAGGAGTTGCTTCAAATAGATTAACTAATTTAACAAAATTTCTTAATTTGTTTGTGTAACATCCTAATTTTCATTTCTCTAATATTTAAACAAATTTTTATAGAATAGATAGAGGTTAAATATATATATGCAATTAAAATAATTCTGATTTTATGTATGTGTATGTGTGTGCGTGTGTATTAACTAAATGATAGGAAGATGGATAAAATAGCAATGTTAAGAAGTCCAAAGCTCTAGAAGCCTATGAATTAAATAATTTTTGCACAGAATTGAGACAATCTCAGTAAAGTGCTATTTACGAGTTTGTAAACTGTTGGATCAGGCTGCAATTTGGTCGTCTGGTCTTAGACTTCATACTCGTCAATTTCAATGGTTGGATCGTCAATTCAATCTCTGAGTTACAAGTTATTAAGTACGTTTATTTATTTATTTTTTTTAGATTTGGTAGATAGAATACTAGATAGAAAATTAGTATTTTTAAATTCGTTCACCATTAGATTAATCCAAAATTTAGAGAGTAGACTTGTGACATGTAAGACATTAAATTCAACAGTTTGATTAATAATTAGACTTCTACAGTAAGAATAAATTAACTCATATTGAGGTTGTCTGTCTAAATTCTTTAAAGACAAAACATAAGATATAAATTGAGGGTTCTCTATCTAGGCTATGAATTTGATGATTCAAATTATATAATTTAATAATTAAAGATAATGTAAGTTAATAAAATCTAGGAATTGAATATAAATCATCATATATATGTTCTTACCACAAACCCTAGAAAAAGCCTTTTGAGCTAGAATTTCGAGTAACAATTGAAGATGTTAGAAGGAGCGTTAAAGGCTAGAAATTTGTGAGTAGTTTACTTTAATACTGTAGAGATAATATTTTAATTTTAATTGTAGATATAAACCCTATTATGACATTTTTTTTAGTATGGGCCTTGTTTGTACTTGACTGTCAGCTAGAAGACCAGGTAACTAAATTTCTATCTGTTATAAGGTTGGTGAGTGATTTTATAACCAAGTTTCATATGCATATATTATGTTTTATATGAACTTTCTTGTGAGATACTACTTTGAAAAGGATTAAAATCGTTTGTATTGTTAAAAATTAATGATGATGGTTATGAGGTGTTATTCTGAAATTCAATTGATTATGCATATAAATATGTTATTTTGAACCATGTGCATCTAGTTGGGGTGGGAGAAGGAGATGATTGGTGTTATTGAGATTTATATACTTACCACGTGGTACGGAGCTCTATAGTTAGCCACTATTATTGTCTCACCAGTTCTTCAAGGGACTACGACACCCCGCTAGTTCTTCAAGGAGACATCCATGGTCCACCAAGTGCTTTGTAGTCTTTGGCCAGTCCATATCACTCGTGTGGTGAGCTTGTTAGAGTAGCAAGTTAAATAGAAAGAACTTAGCCCATAAGTCTAGTCGGTGGAAATAAGGAGGATATAAGGATAAATTTTGATTCATGTATTGCATATGACATGGTATCTTCATTTGATATTTATATCTTTTGAATAAAATAAAAAGTACGTTATCTCTTTTGAAATTTATCAGCTACATAAGATTGGCAGAAATATTTGATTTATATAGTTATTGTGAGTTTAACTATTAAACAAATGTCTATTGACTGTTATTAACTGTGTGTCCTACCTAACACCTTACTAGCCTATGCTAGCGTGTGTGATAGATGCGGATTTCATTACTGAGACGTTGTCTCATCCCTATTGTTTAATACTTTTTAGGTAAAAGCTTTAGAGGAGGGACATCAAGAAGGCTCAGGACGAGTAAAGTTATATTAGTGACTTGTAGCGTCTCCTCGATTTATGAGCTATATTGTATCCTGTATATTGCCACTTTAAGATAAATTGTTTTTAATTGATTCATGTATTATTATGTCTTATGTCCTTTGAGTTATATTAGAGTTATATTATTGTGGTATGTTTATGAATTTATTATAAAATATGAATTAAGATTTAATTCTTAATATTTTGATTTATGAGCTATATTATATGTTGTTTTATAACCATAATAGATGAGATTGATCCTTTCTTACATAATTTGTATTTGAATGAGTTAGAAAAAGTTCTTTTATCTGTGATAGAATACATGATTGGGTGCTATTTTTTTTATCATGGATAACAATATTATATACTTAGTGAGTATAGATGATTGTGATATAATTTGAGTTTGTATTTAGCATGGTTTGATTATAAAAAGTTATTTCTTAAAGTTGCTATAAAAAAGTTAAGTTTATCAGTTTATTTAGGAAAGTTGTTTTATTTTGGTATTAGAGTCAGGGGTCCTATAAGTCTATGGTTTGTTTGTTGCATTGCATATACATGATGGTGACATTATATAGCTTTTAACATATCCTTCCTTGCTAACCTCTTAGTGTGTGTTATGTTATTTTTTTTCTTTTATTTTGTTTGTGTTAAGGTGGGTTGCATCCTTAAGAAGGGAGAAGGGGTGTAAAACTAAGAAGTTCAGAACATCATCACCATCATCATCATCATCATCATCATCATCATCATCATCATCATCATCATTTATAACTAAAAGCGATGCAATTTTGAGTCAAACAAAGGAGATAATATTGTATTTGTATGAATCAATTTGAAAGTTAGAGATGAAATTAATAGAATGGATGTCAAATAAACAATACATAAGAAGAATAATGTGTATTAAGCTTGATAACCAAGTTTTACATTGCATTTAACAACAAATTGTATGAGAATTGTGTCTTTTAATGCGAGTATAAAACTATTGATCTGAGTAAGAAAATAGGTATTTGTGTTGATGATATTAATGATAATAAATGTAAATGAGTGCTTCCAAATGCGTCGAAGACAATAGTTTACATTAATACCTTGAATTACAAATTATATAGAATAACGGTCATTCAACAATAAAGAAATATAAATAAGATGTTCGGAAAAATATTGAAATTCAAATGAATACTTCTAATTAAGAGACGTGAATCATATTGCTTTATGTTAGATTATATCTAAGCTCATCTCACTAGGTTGTGTAGCTTATGATTCAATCAAAATGCTATATATAAATAATTTTTTAGACTTTTTAAAATTATGAGAGATTTATATACTATATAAGTCGTTATAGATCACGGTTAAAAAAAAAAAAGGTTATTGTAAGACCCAAATAATAATTGTGTTATGTAAACATAGAATTACCTTGTGTGTTTTTTCCTCTAATGTATTTGTTTGTGTTTTACGATTGATGTCGTAGATTGTGTAATGTCCTAAATTTTATTTTAGGATTTAGTAAAAAAATTTCAAAAAAATAATAAAATAGTAATATTTTATTATTATAATAAAATAATAATATATTAATATATTAATTAAAAAAAGGAACAGCTTTCTACTGTGGAAAGCTAAGCCTGAGGAAGAAAATTTTCGGGGAGAAGGAGTTAATGAGTGAAGAAAAAAAAAATTAGAGGAGGAGCAGGTAAATGTTAGAGATAAAAAGGGGATGAGAGGAAAAGAAAGAGAGAGTAAAGGGAGAAAGAGAGAAAGAGTACGGGAGAGATGAGAAGCCGATTAGTAATCATAGTAATCGTTGTGAGGGAGAAGGCAAACATGAAATTACTTCTTTTCATTATACTTTCAAATATTTTCTATATATTTTATGCTTCCTAATATAGTATTTAGAAAATTTTGAGATTTATATGTGGGATAAGTTTTGAGTTATGGTAATGGATGACTATAAAAATTTAGAGGTAAATGAGTTGTTAATTTTAATCGGTTTAGTTTTGTCCATTTGTTGGTTTTTAGTACTTAAATTAATTTTCTAGTTGAAAAATTTGCTATATATGATTTATATCATATTTTTACCGATTAAAATTAAGTTAATTAATTTACTTGGGGTGTTCAACATATTATTGAGATTTTGATCAGTTTTGAGGTTTTAAAATAATTATTTTAGCTAAAAAAGTTATTATTTATGAAAATATATATGTGATAGTTGTACCGTTAAAGTTTTGATTAGATTATTTATTTATATATATTTGAAGTATTATTGAATTTTTGATGGTTTGATTTTGAGGTTTAAACCTAAAATGAGATGTTTTGAGAACTAAGAATATAATAATTACATATTTGGAAATTTTGAAAAATTCTTTTATTAAAGTAAATAATATTGGAACTCGAGTAGATATATTATACCTTTTAGGCTATAAAAATTGTCTTGTGTAATTTTTGGAATTGTGATTGAGAAGTTTGAAAAAATATATTATCTATATCTTATGAATTATACTGAGAAAAGATTGAGACACTTTTCGTTATATTGTGAATGATTAGTTATTATTTGGATTTTGAATTGAGCCCTGTTCTACTATGTGGTAAGGCCACCATTAGTTGGCTTCCTTTATCCTCAGAGCAAGGGACAGACCTTTGTGGCTTGTTATTTGTCCCCTAAAGTGTGGGATAAGCCTATAGAAAGGGATAGATCTTTATAACTTCTTATTCGTCCCCTAAAGTGTGGGATAGACCTATATGTCTGATTGATTCCTTATAATGAGAGATAGACTTATATGGCTTGTGTGTTAACTGCCGTAATTAGGATTTGGATGATTGATATATCTATATTTCTTGAGATTTAATAATTGTCCCTTTGACACCTCACAAACATATGTTAATATGTATGATGAGTTAGAAAGTTGGTTATTGAGACGTTTGTCTCATCCTGTGGTTTTTACTATCTTCAAGTGATAGCTCAGATGGTGGCCCATCAGGGAAGGCTGGAGGCATAGTGAGCTATTATAGCATGTATAGCCTTCTGACTTTTGTTCTATGTGCTGATTTGTTATATATTGCCACATAGGGCTCATCTACTCTAATGTTGTAAACTAATACTTCTAATTATTACTATCTCGTATGATAGGGCTGCTAGAAGGCTAGAAACATCTTAGACCCTGTATGTGACACTCTTTTGAAAGTGTTGACTTTTGACTAAGGGGCTCTATAACTTATATTACCATGATTTATCAGTTTGTATGTTTGAAAGTATAAGTTTGTTTTGGGCTAATAGTTGATTAATATTTCTGGACTTTAGAAGTCCAAGGCCTAAGTTAACGATCAATATTGCTCATAATATAAGTTCATTTCTTTTAACCATGATAGCAATTTTAAAATTTTAAGGTTTTTTCTTTTCTATCATGGTTAATCTTTCGAATAAATTATTTGATTTAATCTAAATAGGTTTTAAAAGGATGATCACTACAATTTGGTATTACAGCTAAATATTCTGTGAACTGGACTGTATTACATTGCATTTAGTAGCAATATACAATAATCTCAAATAACCTTCCCTATTACTTTGTGTTTGTGCTTGACTTTACTTCTTGTTTCTTTTAGTGGGTTCTATCCTTAGGTGGGGAGGATGGTATGAACATGATCCCGACAAATCAATTAGGGTGGGGATGAATCCACAAACTCGCCTAATCAACTGCCAAATCCTCTGCAGCTTAACCAAGGGACCTTACTACAACAGCTAAGGGAAGTTGTAGTTATGATGGTAGATGAGAGGGTAAGGAAGCTGGAGGAAGACTTCAGAAGCAAGAAAGCTATGGAAGAGTTTGAAGAGGTTGGGCTTCCTGAGCCGTCTGTGGGTAATTCTGGAACCCTCTGGAGGTCTGCTAAAGGAACCAAAGAAGAGAGTAGCTCGGGAGGGTGACAAGGAAAAGAAGAGACTATGAACCTTAAGAGTATATGGAAAGACATAGAGCAGCATCACCCAAAGACTTTTAATAGGAGTATGGATCCTGATAAAGCTAAGGCTTGGATCGATGACATGGAGATAGTATTCAAAGCTTATGGTTGTAATACCTATAAGAAGGTACAAGCAATGGTGGTTTTATTGAGGGACTGAGCTAAGAGGTAGTGGAGGAGCATTAGTGGCATGGATGACTTAGGGATTGCTTGGAATGAATTTAAGCAGATAATCTTTGATCACTACTTTCCTCCAGCTATGAGACAAGAAAAAGAAACAGCTTTTTATGCTCTTCGACAGGAGAACATGCATGAGGATGAGTTTATTGCCAAGTATATTGACCTCTCTAAGCATGTTACCTACCTACAGCAGAATGATAACCCAAAGTGGATGGCTCGACAATTGATAGAATGGGTGAGGCTAGAGTTGAAGCAACAAATGGCCTTATATAAGTTTAAGAGCTTTGAGGATCCCTGCACGAAACTCAGGGTGATAGCCTGCAGAACCTGAGAGGTAGAGGAGAGCCAGTGTTGAGATAACCAAGGTAGGTTCTCTAGTTTTATGAGGCCAATGGGAGGAATCAATAAAAAAAGTAGCTATAGTTATGGGAGCTTGGGGAGCTCAAGCAAAGGCAAGACCCAAAGTTAGAAGGATTCAGCTCATAGATGCTATATACAAAGGAGACAGGCTCAAGGAAGCTGTATAGGAGGAGATCAGAGTTTCCATTGTGAGCCTATCAAATCCACACCAAGTGTTAGTGGTCCTTGCTTGAGATGTTGGAGAAATCATTCAGGGCAATGTTTGTAATGCTACATATGCCATAAGTTTGGACATATAGATGGCAATTGTCGAGAGACGCAGCAGCAAACTCCTAGGTTCAGATCCATAGTGCCCGGCGAGTTTTTGCTTTGACAAGAGAGAAAGCCGGTACGTCTCCTAATCTAATTAGAGGTACTGTCTCTCTTCTAGGACATGATATATTTGTGTTGTTTGATTTTGGTGCCACTCATTCTTTTATAACTGTGGAATATGCCCAAAATTCTAAATTTTCAATGCATGATTTGTCTTACTTGTTGAAAGTGTCAACTCCAGCAGGAGCTACTATGTTAACCACACAGGCTTGTTTAAGTCTTGTGCTTAAATTTGATAATCATGAATCTGTGATTGATTTGATTTGTCTACCTCTTAAGGGTATTGATGTGATTATTGGCATGGATTGACTATTTGTAAATAATGCCATTTTGGATTACAAAAGGGAGATGGTAACTCTTCCTTTGTGCACTATGATAGTTGAGGCTATTAATGGTCTTTTGTGGTTGTCTGCTACTCAAACAACTAAGTGTATTTAGAAAGGTTGTCATGCCTATGCTGTTTTCTTTATTGTTAGTATAGATAAAAAGTTGGTATAGAGCAAATCCAGGTGGTAAATGAGTTTCCTAAAGTATTTCCTAAGGAAGTGTCCAATTTAGCCCCTGAGAAAGAAGTTGAGTTCTCCATTGAGTTAGTGCCAGGGACAGCTCTAATTTCTAAAGCAGCATACAAAACATAACCTTCTGAATTAGCAGAGCTAAAAAAGAAAATCGAAGAGTTACTTGAAAAAGGGTTTATTAGACCAAGTGTCTCACCGTGGGGATCACCAGTACTGTTTGTGAGAAAGAAGGATAGAAGCCTGAGATTATGTATAGATTACAGGCAGTTGGACAAAATGACTATCAAAAACAAATATCTTTTACCTAGGATTGATGACTTGTTAGATCAGCTAATGGGGTCAGCAGTGTTTTCCAAAATTGATTTAAGGTCTGGATATTATCAATTAAGAGTTAAAGCAGAGGACGTCCTGAAGACGGCCTTTCATACCAGATAGGGATATTATGAGGTTTTAGTAATGCCTTTTGGTTTGACAAATGCTCTTGCAGTGTTTATTAACTATATGAATAGGATCTTTAGGCTGTACCTGGACAAGTTTATTGTGGTATTTATAGATGATATCCTGATATACTCTAAGAACGAGCTCCTCCCATAGTTGAAGCTGCTCAGATGCTTCCTTGTCATCTATTTCTTTCCACCTCTTGTCGTTCAAAAATTGCAGAACTAGATGCAGTGCAGTAAATGCACATTCAGTAAACTTGCAAAATTTATTCTTCGTATAGTCTAGCAATAAGGGATGCCTCAAACAAACCTCGTTTGGGAGTGGAACCAACGATTTGTCTATTTTTCCCGAGTCCTTGAAATCAATGACACCATCTTTTAGAGGTTCAATGCCATCAAATGTCACGGAGAATAATTCGACTTCAACAATACATTTATCATTCGACATATATCCCTTGTATGGCTCCTCAAGTTCACTCGGGCATAAAACTGGGGTAACCCCAATTACGTTTATCCGTGCACAGAACTTGCACTGTACATCTGCTCTTGTATTATTCTTATTCAATCAAATCACCCTAAATATAATAATTTTCTGTTTTCAAATTTAGAAAAGAACCTTACAGTTAAAAATGACACTATCAAAAGCTAGACCAACTTTCTAGTAGAGGAATAACACAACAATGAATAATGAATATGAAGGATACCTCCGTATGTTAGAGATTTTTCCCTGAAAAGTTGATTGACCACGGTTATGCTGAAGGCTGTGACTACACTCCCCCTTTGAGGCCAACTCCAAGCATCGACCGCTTCCAAATGTATACCCATTGACCAGCGACTGTCTTTTTTTTCGCTGTATGAACAAGTCTCCTGCAACAACCATACAATGCTTATAGACTATGTAACTGGAGATTTGTTTGGAACCAACATGAGGGAAATGGCTCTTCTATTCTCTGATCATTGCTTTTACAAAAATATTTAAAAAGATTTTATGAAGGATTACAGAATTTATATAATCCCCTATTGTTGGATTATGCATGCAAATCCGTTTCCAACACTCTGTTATCTTTATTTTTCTTTTCATGGTTATTTTCTAATTAATACTGTAGCTAGGGATATACTGATGAATATTACTATTATACTTAAACTTTATTAACTAATTTCTTTTATTGATCATATTTCCATATCCATTGAATTTAAAACTTAGCTTCTTCTCATAACAGTAATCAATACATACATTAAAGCTCGAGTACAAGACGCGACAAAGGATGACATAAGAGGTGATGATTTTTCAATTTAACTATATAATGTTATCTTTAATTTGTTTAGCATTACAGTAATGAACATGGAATTTATAGGAAATTATGGCCAAACATAAGTTGGCAATAGTGGACTTCTTCGAAATAAACCATCCTTAGACGTAATTCATAGACAAAATTGGCTTTTAAAAAAACCGTGTACATATAATAGAAAAGAACGATTCAAAAATTGGTAGTAAACTGTAGCAAAGGAATTATGATAATAATATCAAATGAGCAAGGTAAATTACAAACAAGTTCATAAACATTTACTCACTTTTATACCATGCAAATATCATTCCAATCCATTCATAGTCAACATGTTAATACATAGTACCAAGACACACAATGCAATCAACCAACATGTCATCATCATCAAATAAATTCAAATATAACATGGCATATATTCAAAGAATCACGTTATGTAACAACTAAGTAAGTTAATATTAAAATTTTAAATTCCATGCTATCTCTTTCCTTGTTGGTCCCTTTGTGTTTGTCCTTGTTCTCTTGTTCAATGCTATCAATTGACGCATAAATCTATGCCAAATTATCAACAGTAACACATAAAATACTATTAGGTATTAAGATAACTCTATAACTCTCTTTTCATTGACTTTTTTACTTTAATTTCCGTCTTTGTTTTGACAAGTCTCAAGGAACATTTTTGTACAATTTTTTATGTAGAATTCAAATATTAACTTAGTTTTATCAAAATCAAATTCCTCCCTCTTACATTAAGCTTAGCCAAATAGGGTGCTTATTAGGGTTAGAATTTCCATTTTTGATTTTAATGCTTTTGAACACTTTCTCTTGACATATTCTTACTCAAAAATACATTCTAAACTCATTAGGACCATCAAATTAAACTAAAACAATCTCTAACCCCTTGGACTGTGCTTGGCCGAATAGGTTCCCAAGTTAGGGAACTTAAAGTTTCTTTCAAAAATCAATCCAAATATCAACTAAGCAAGCCAATTTAAGCTCTATATCATGGTTTCTACCCTTTCCTAATCATTCCTCATTAATTTGAAAATTGGACAACATGATGCCTTGGAATTTTGTCACCAAACTTTACTTGACACAAGCTAGAAATATAGTCAAATTAAAGTTTTAACATACTTTGATTAATCCTTGATTCTTGCTTGATAATTGTTGGTTTATTTTTGCATGATTTTAGTCCTCCAAGGTCAGTTTTTCTATAGGAAGATCTCCTCCCTTTAGATGCCAAAATAACCAAATTTTGAAGATATGAGAGGGGGTATTTATAGGGAAAATTTTAGCCTCCCCTTGCCTCCAAGTGTCCCACAAAAATTAGGAGGAAAAAGGCCATGTGTCCCCTTTCACAAGCTACAAAAATTTTGGAGTATTCAGGTGTATAAAACCATGTGCTAATTGTGATATTTCATTCGCTAGTCTTGTGGGCTACTAGGGCCACTAATTTCTTGTTCATTTCTTGCCCAAAATAATGCCTAATGAAAGAAGAAAGGAATATTACCTTTCAACTCCAAACTTTTTCACCCATATCAGCTAAACTTTCTGTCTAATTTTCAATAATATTTATGGACCTCCAAAAATTTATTTCTACCCATCTAAAATCATATTTCAATATAGGAAGGTCCTCTGAATTTTTCTAGAGTTTATTTCAATCTCTAACTAAGTGTACTGAATTTTCTCTCAAATCGGGCTTTACCAATAAAATTTTGATAATAAATATTTTAAAATTAATCATTTCACTTACACAGCCTCGGAATAATTTTATCAACTCAAATAAATTCTGAAATAATTTTTTCATATTTTTTTCAAAATTATTGAGGCCTTTACATATTTAAAATAATTGTCTCTAGCTAATTTTCCACTGTTTTACAAGAAAAACCTCTATTTATAAAAAAATTCTATAATAACTTATTTTCATGCTATTTTCACCTCCAAGGGGATTCCAAACCTCCAAATTTATCCTTTTACTATTTTTTTGGAAATTTTTTAAAATTTTTCTCTAATTTTTTCATTATGGATGGATAATTTCAAAAATATTAGCCTGAATAATATTCAGATCTCAACTCAAAAGTTGTTCTGGCTCTGAGTCTATTTTACTACTTGACCCTCTATCTAATTTATTATTCACACTTCTAGGGTTAAAATTACTAGGATGTGGCAAAGAAGATGAGTGAATATAGATGTATAAGATGCGGGAATGGAGTTATGTTTTGAAAATAAGGTTTTTAAGGGGTTTAAAAGGTCCATATGGATCCGATTAAGTGAATGGGTACTCTATTTTTACATTTCAGATCCAAATTTGGTGTTGCTATTATGAGAGGCTTTGTTGTGGTGAAGAATAATATTTGCCACAGTGAAGCTATCCCAAGAGGAATCCAACAAACTTTCTGTGAAGAAAAATGTGGCTACGGCGAATAGTTCTAGAGGAGGCGAAAAAAGGATCATTGGTAGCCATGAACCCATAGCATTGCTGTGGCGAAAGTTCTAGACTCAATACTCTTAGGTAGTGCTTGGTACAAAAATGAGGGATAGGGACTAAGATTGAGCTTGAGAAAGTAATATTTAGTATAAGAGATAATTTCAAGTAAGAAACCTAATGCTTTTTAAAATTAAGGGACAGAATTGAAATCTTATACAAAGGAGCAAATGTATATTTTAACCAAAATACAATTTAAGTTGCCTTCTCACATTTCATATGGCATCATACTATGTTAATAATTTCTGGTAAAATTTCTTTTTTCTTTTGTTTAGTAATTTCTTGATTTTAATTGACAACAATTAGGTATAGATGGCAACAGTTCCAGTAATTAAGGAATCCATAAACATGGGAAGCCCCGAAACATAACAATATAAATATAAAGCAACTTTTGCATAGTAAGTGTTTTTGCAATTGTAATTAATAAAATAATCAATTTTTGACCTTGGTCAAAAGCTTATCCAATAGTTTCAAAAAACAACTTATAAACAAGCCAAATGGAGTCCATATGTGTATAGAATTATAGAAGTCAAAAAGAAAGAGAACGTGACCCTTTTTTATAGTAAGACAAAATGTATTAAAAATGATGGCAACTGTTGATGCTTGTGCTGCCGGGATTTTGGTTATTGGAGCCAGGGCTAGGGCCTATGCTGACACACAGGACTCGCCCCCAGAGTGCACGAGCAAAGACTTCAGGTGTTGTGGCACCTTCGGCCTTCTACCCCTGCTTGAGACTCGTGTCAACTGGTTCACGAGTTGCACTTTCACTTTGGCATCGATAATGATCCTTCCACAGGTTCACCTATGTAACATCCTGAGTTTTATTGGGTTTTAATAGCCTCTTTTGGTTGATTTTGAGGATAGATTAGCAAATTAATCTTGATCTTGGTGTTTGGGTTGGATTTGAGGTATGTTGGAGGAATAGGTGAACGTACCCCTCTTAGGGTATGTTCGCCACGGCGCACCGGGAGTTCCAGGTAGGGGTTGTCTTTCGGGCAGGTTTGGCCGCGGCGAAGTCTTGGGGACGCCGCGGCGAAGTTGTTCAGGTGAGCAGGGTTTCCCTCTCGGGAAGGTTTCGCTGCGGCGAAGGTGAGGGCATGCCGCGGCGAAGTTTTTCTAGGTGAGCGAGAGTTTCCTTTCGGGAAGCTTTCGTCGCGGCGAAGATTGGAGTTCGCCACGGTGAAGTCAGGTTTTCAGGTGAGTAATCCCTCTCGGGATTAGTTCTCCGCGGCAAAGATTGGAGTTCGCCGCGGCGAAAGGTCGCGAATCTATATAGACGCTAAAGGGTTCAGTTGTGCGAAAATTAGAAAATCTGAAGGAGGAGAGAGGAACTCTGCTAGGGTTTCGGTGTTGAGGCTTGGGAAAGACATTTCTAAGGATCCATTACCTCAAGTAAGTGATTTTAACCTCTAATCTACTTTCTTTCTTGGAATTTCTGAGGATTTTTGGTGGAACCTTAGGATTTTCTAGGTTGTGATGGAACTGAGGTTTTTGACCAATTGTTTTGAGTTTAATTGATTGCTTTGGGTTAGTTTAAGTATTTAATCGGTGTAGTTTTCTTGGATTTAAAGGATCTTCAGTTTTTGAAGCTAGGGTTTATGGAAATGGGAGATTTGGGATTGAGGATGACAATGTAGAGGTTGATTCTGAGTTTTGTGATTTGGGTTATGTTAAGGAGGGTTAAATTGGATGTTTAATCGGTTTAAATTGTTGTTGGAACTTCAATTGTTCAAATGGGATGTTTGGGTGTAGAGTTCCTATAGTGGGTCCTTGAGGTTTGAATTTTAATTGATATTTGGACAGGAATTAAGGTTTTAATGGATTGGTATGACTTTGGAGTGTTGCCTTGATAGTTATACCCTTTGAGTTGGGTAGAGTTTTGATGGGAGATAGGAATTTGCGTCCCCAAGTGTTGTGTTGGCCACATTATTAGTTTGAAAGCTAATATATGATGGTTGTGTGTTTGTGTGCTTGTGTAGACCGGTTGTGAGTCTTGTTGGTGCGCGGGGCCACATTGTTGGTTTGTTATTCCTTGCTCAAGCGAGAGGTAACCACTTTCCAATCCTTAGTACTTGCTTCTGTGGTATTGTGAGTAGATTTACGTTTTGTGCTCTGAGTAACAATTATATTCAAATTGTATGTTGTATATATAAAAAAGGAAAACCGTCTTGTGGGGTTCTGATTGGTAATGAATAAATCTTGGAATTGTGAAAGATATGCCACTGAAAGGAATTAATTATGAAAGGTTCAATTACTATTTGATTATGGTTTGAGCATGATGCATGAATTGGGAATTGGTGAGAGTTTTTGATAGTTACTACCACGTGGTAAGGCCTCCATTAATGTATGATGGTTGGCTCAGTACGTCCCCCATAGTGAGGGATAGGCCTTTTGGCTCCTTACGTCCCCCAGAGTGAGGGATAGGCCTTTTATGGCTCCTTACGTCCCCTATAGTGAGGGATAGGCCGGCGTCGACTCTTGAAAATCCCCCAAAGTGAGGGATTTGGTTGATGGGATTGCATCATTACACTTGCATAACTTGTTGTGGCTATCTTGTTATCATATTATTTGTGAACTGCCCCACTTGACACCTCACGAGCACCTATTTAGTAGTACTTTGAATTGGAAAGGTTGGTTACTGGGACTTTGTCTCACCCCGTGGTTTACAATGTTTTCAGGTGAAGGTTCCGGGCGTGGGCCATCGGGAAGAGACGCAGAGGCTTGAGCTTGGTTAGCTTTAGGCCTCTAGCCTTTGTATATGTATGGCTAGTATATATTGCCACAATTAGGACTGGTTTTGAAAATATTTTGATTGCCCGGCTTTATGGTAAACCGGAGGAAGTGTATCTTCTCACTTTTAATTGGCCGGAGGCCTTTTCTATTGTTTGTAGAACTTTGATTTACGTTGTTGGAAACTATTCATATAGGCTGATATAGATGTGTTTTGTTACCCGGGCCGGAGGGTCGGAGGCCCAATGGATATGAATGAATGATTTCAGTTGCATGCAACGAACTCTGAGTTGGAACCGAATTTAAATGTTAATTCAAAATTATGCAAATTTCTTCCTACTATGGTAGTTCATTTAACATATTTCCTTTTCTACCATAGTAGTGATTTTGTGATGAGTTATAATGTTTTGAGGAGAAGGGTCTTACAACCTACAGAAATCTTCTTATGACTTCTCCCTCCTCTAAATGATAAGGTTTAATGGACTTCTTGTGATGTCACCGGTAGTGAACCGCTACGTACCGCTATCTGAACACTTCACCAAACCATTCAATCGGTAGGAGCGATGGGCAGTGTGTATATAAAGGGCAAGGACATAGTCAACGCGAGCTGATGACTTGCGCTTACTAGGAATTGCTCGTTGAAGACCAACGATTACAATGATCTATCCCCATCACGATGAAATTTCAAAGATAACATGGGCCTGTCAACCAAGGCTATGGACTTGTTGAATACATCAGTGTAGCACGCGTGCGGCCCAAAACATCTAAGGACATCACAAACCTGTTATTGCCTCAAACTTCCTTGGCCTAAAAGGCCATAGTCCCCCTAAGAAGCTCGCCGTGAAGGGTTGCCTTTACATAACTAGTTAGCAGGCTGAGGTCTCGTTTGTTAATGGAATTAACCAGACAAATTGCTCTACCAACTAAGAACGGCCATAGACCACCACCATAGAATCAAGAAAGAGCTCTCAGTTTGTCAATCCTTACTATGTCTGGACCTGGTAAGTTTCCCCGTTTTGAGTCAAATTAAGCCGTAAGCTCTACTCTAGGTGGTGCCCTTCCATCCATTCCTTTAAGTTTCAGCCTTACGACCATACTCCCCTCGAAACCCAAAAACTTTAATTTCTCATAAGGTGTCAGTGAAATCCTATAAGCAACATTCGCTGATCCCTGGTCGGCATCGTTTATGGTTGAGACTAGGTGATATCTGATAATCTTTGAGCCCCCAACTTTCGTTCTTGATTAATGAAAACATCCTTGGTAAAATCTTTTGTAGTTGATCACCTTTCATAAATCCAATAATTTCACCTCTGACCATGAAATACGAATGCCTCGACTGTCCCTATTAATCATTACTTCGATCCCCAAGGCCAACACAATAGGATCAGAATTCTATAATGTTATCCCATGCCAATATATCTAGAGCGTAGGCTTGCTTTATGACACATCCTTTCTTTAACCCCTCAGAGTATATGCTTGGAAGCATTACAGTTCAAGTGATTCACAAAACAAACTCATCGATTGAACTTTGTGATTGGTTCTCAGGTTACTGTTTACGGATTAAATTTCATATTTTTAGTCCAACTTTGAAAAATCATAACTAAATGTATAAAAATCGTATTGAGGTACTTTAAAATTCTATTTGAAGCTCTTCCAATTCTCTATAGGAAAAAAAATATCATTTTGATCTCAAACCTTACCAATTTGTACAGTTTATTTATTGAAGTTTACTGTTCATTTAGTCAAAACTGTACTTTCTAGTTTCTCTGTTCTAACTTTGATCGAGCATAACTCTTAGCACATACACCCATTTCAAGTAATCTACCAATTATTTTCAAGCTTAGGATGTGTAATCTAACCATGCCAAATTCCATGGGTAGAATCAATCATTTACCTCACTTCCAGTTTGTTGCAAATTTGTGGCTCATTTAGGGACCTTCTATTCCCTTATCTCAATTCAACATTTTCCAATAAATTCTTTCCTTATGATTTGCCATGCTATTTTTGCACATAACATTACCATTCATCTTCTCACTTCATATTACATGCCATGAGCATTTATAAATATCATACAGGATACATAGCATAATGGAACATTAATCAACATTATGGGTTACATAACATGACATGTTATGATAACATGGTAACTCTTCCTTCCTTCCATCAATTTTGCCTCCTTACTTCTTGAATTATTTTTAATTCTCTTTATACCTATTAGAGGTTGTTAAGAGAGGATGAGATTTGAGAGAATCTCAGTAGCCAACACTACCCATCAGCATGCAAGACATAATGCACATGCATGACATGTTATAACATTAGAACATGAATGCCATGAAAAGTAAGCTAAAGCATTTCATACTTTCATAACATATTGCCAAGGAAAAACATAACATAAACTTGCAAATATAACTTGCAAATATTTCATCATAGCTTAGTCACATTATGACAACACAAGCACACATGCAAGCATACATATCAAGCACATATTATAGGTAAGTTCACTGCCTTGTAACATGGCTTTCCTTTTGCTTTTCCTTTAGCTCCCTTATTCTTTCAAGTGCATGAGCCTTTGGTTAGCATCCCCAAACATCCTCTTGGATGTCTCAAGGTCCTAAACCAATCAATACATTACACAAAACATTAATTAGAACCAAGACACCAATCTACCCTTACTTGGTTCTTTTTTGGACATACTTTAAACTTAACTTTTGAGTTTCAATTCCAATATTTCTAAAATCATTTCCACATGCTATTCCCACATAATTTTGCATGTAGGATCTATTTCCAAGTTCAAAATAATCAAAATCCAACTCCTTTCCCCCTTAAATAGATTTGACTGAACACTATGTGTTATGAATCCAAAATTTTCATTTTCAATTCTAATGTTTCCAAACATGTTTTCTCCATATATCCCTACGCAAAATCATTATTTAAACTCAATGAAAGTATTAAAATCATCAAAATCCAATCCTAACACCTAGAATCAATTAGAACTAAAATATTACACAAATTAAAGGGAAGTTGGATTTCTTGCAAAAACAACTCAAAACCACTTGATTCTTGTTGTTTTCAAACCATTAAACAATTCCCTAACATTAATATCATCATATCCTAACCCAATCAAATTTGTGCAACATCTTGGCCTAGGCTTTCAACTATCCAAAACTCAATCAAACCAACATCCAATCTCAAGAATAGCAAAGGGGTTGAAAACTACATCAAAAACCATAAACATACCTTGTTTTAGAGCTTGATCTTGTATGGGACCACTTGGCCTTTCTTTCTCCCTCTTCTTTCTCTCTCTATAACTATTCTGCAAGAGTTTCCCCATAGGTACAAGAACTTGGATGAAAATGAGGGGTGGGGAGGGGGCATTTATAGAAAACAAGATTGAATCTGGGCTATTGATCTTAAAAATACGTGGCTTGATCTGGACCATCCATTTTCTCTTTTAATCTTATGGTGACAAGTGTCCTATGACATCATGCTTACCTCATCATGATGACATCATGTTTACATCATCAAGCCATATGTCCCCAGTCCAACCGTACATGTGCCTTGCATCTGGCCGTATACGTGACACTATCTAACTGTACACTTGTCTCCTCCATGTCCCTTCATCATTTTGGCATTAAAATAGGGAGAAAAGTAATATACAATTTGTGCAAAATACAACCCTTAGGTATTCCTCCACCTATCTTGCCATTATGTACTGTATTGGGGTCTTGACTTTTTCGGGACATGTTATGGCACCATTTTCTCTCCTCAAATAAATCTACATGGCATTATATAACATGTCCAAAGAGAGAGTGATGCTCTTCCCTTGTTCTTCCATTAAAATAATTATAATAATTAATAATATTTATTTCGGAGTGATCTTGACCGAATTCTTTCTACCGGTCTATGATTCTGAGAATCTGTCTCCATGTACCAATACTATTTATTCATCAAAGGAAATTTCTTTAATTTTTCTTAAGTAAAAATTCAACCTCTAGACCTTTGACTTTGACTTTTCCCGGATAGTGTATAAATAAGCTTTAAATTCCATTAAAGCCAACCTCTTTACTTTCTGGGGATGAAACTATTTTTAAAACCTGTGATAATTCCTCAAGTATCTTCTCCCATTTCCTTCCAATTATTTGAGGCATTATTATGCCTTAAATAATTCATTTTCAATAATATCCAAAATCAGTCAAAACCCTGGGAATTCCATAAATTCCTTCCAAGGGCATTTTCGTCATTTTTAGCCTCACACAGACCTCTAAACCTTATTTCCATTTTTTTGAGATTTTCTGAAGTGTTCAGGCCTTATCCTACTATTTCCCATTTTCTGGGATTTTTCTGGGATTTTTTGGCATAATTTCCACTTTTGCCCTTACCAGCCCAAAACTTTGCAAAATTACAATTTTGCACTTAGTTTGGGTTAATCTCAAAATTCACCTAATTAAGGCCTCCCACAAAACCTCTGGCCTACATTTATCTCTATTTCTCATTCCTGGGCCCCGAGACTTCTTCTGAGTCTCTAACTTCCTCTTTGCAATTTAGTCCCTGAGAATCCTTCTGTCCTTGCAGGAAATCTCTAGGACCTCTGCCAAGAAAAAAGGTCTGGTAGCTTGCCATTTCAGACTAATTTCAGTACTTCTAGGTCTAAAATTTGAGATGTGATACTTTAAGCACTTTAATTTCTTCAAAGTAATAGAGTTGGAGGCATGATCCGGCCAGTTAAGGCCATGAGCGCATTGTTGGCAGAAAGGATGAGCCAACCATTACATACTAGAGGTGAACAGATCGACCCAGACCAAGGTCTAACTATGAGCTTTTTAACTACAACAACTTAAATATACGCTATCGGTGAAACATCCTACCTTTAACCCTTCAGAGTACGCAGTCGTAAGTGTTATGGTTCAAGCAGATCATGACACCAGCTCGTGGATTTAAAATTCCAACATAATTACTCGGGTTACTATTTACTATTTAAATTCCAGATTATAGGTCCAACTTTGAAAAATCATAACTAATTTTATAAAAATTGTATTGAGGTGTTCTAAAATTTTACAGAAAGCTCTTTGAAAGCTCTAAAAGGAAAAAATACAAAAATCTAACCCTTTTCCCTGGCGCCAGATGTTGCCACCGAAGGGGCCCATGTGGCTGCCATCCAAAGCTCCAATTTTTATAATCATACCTAATTTGGGCTTAAGACCACTTAATCATGGGGTCAATATTTGCATGAATTTTCTGGGCCTTCATAGTCCAATATGAAGCTCAAATCTAATTTAAAAAGTGAGGAAAAGTAGAGCTACACATAAATATCAATTTTTGATTGAAATTCACTATTTTGACTTTTATTTTCAAAAATAGTTTTAGCATTTCAAAAATTCATTTATTTCCATCAAAAAATCCCATCTCATATAGAAAAGCCCATAAAAATTTTTGAAATTTATCTCAACCCCTAGCTATTTATTTTGAATTTCCCCTAACATAGGGCTTTACCGGTAAGATTTTGGTAATAAATATCCTAAAATAAATTTCTGCATTTTCAGGGCCTGGAATCAATTTTAGAAATTCAAAAGACCCTTAAATAATTTTCTCATATTTTTCCAAGAATTATTGAGGCCTCTATATATTTAGAATAATTATTTATACTTAATTTTCACTATTTTTCCTAAAAAACCTTTATTTTCGGGAAATTCTGTAATAAACTTTTTTTTATTCCATTTTTACCTTCCAAGCCTCCATTGAGGTTTCAAAACCTCTAATTCCCCAATTTTTTATTTTTAGAAAAAAATTTAAAATTTTTCTCAAATTTTTTGAGTTTGCCCTTCCTCTACTGGTAAATTTGAAAAATATCCTTGTCCTTTTTGGGTCTCATATCATACTTAGTTTTCTTAGCCAATTTTTTTTCCTATTGGCCCTTAACAAAATTGTTTATCCCTTCTATCTATGCTAAATTTGGCGGATTTGCATGGAAAAAGAGAATTGAGTTGACAAGTGAGCATTGAGAAGGAAATGAGAGATTCTTGCACACAAAGGAAATGGTAGAGATTCTTGATAACCTCTCAAAATTCCTACTGAATTAAGCTGATTTAACATTCTTTTATTGGGTTTATAAGTCAATTTTGCAGGAAACAAAGCCTGAGGAGAGTAGAGAATGGAGAAGAGCTGAAAAGAAGCCATCCGCCGCGGCCTCTGGAAGAAAGCACAGCGGCGGATCAAATAGAAAGGGAGGACTGCGCCTTTGTGAAATCCGCTGAGGCGCCCAAGCTACCTCGGAAGAAACCTGTTCAGTGAAATCCGCCGCAACCGATTATCACGTGCGCCGCGGCGCCTGAGTCACAATGCCATTCTGTAATAGGCGCCGCGACGCCTGAAGGAATCCGCCATGGCGCCTGGCCCCTCGCAGCTATGCGTTTTACTTGTTAACTTAAAAAATTAGGGCATATAGAGGGGATACTGGGTTTTCTGAGGGGAGTTTGACTTTTGGAGCAATTTTGGAGGCTGGCTCTGCTAGGGTTTGGAGTTTTGGAGGCTTGGAACCTTTGGGCTTGAAGCTAGAAGAGATTCAAAGCTTGTATCTTGAATTTTCTGGGTTTCCTTCTTCTTCCCTTCTTGTTTCTGCTATGACTACTAGATACTCTTATAGTTGTAGTTCTTTACTCGATATGTATAGCTAAATCCGTTTTTCTAGGGTTATTTTGATCTATTGTATGGATTGAGACTTGGGTTTTACTATCTCTTTAGTGTTAATGATAATATTCAATTGTTTTTACTTTGAGCTTAATGCTTCCTTTTGTCTGGCCATCATTTGGATTGATTGATTGATTAGTTTAATTTGAGAAAGTTAAACTAGTTCGTGAACTTTGGTAAAAACATGCTAGTCCAGAAATTTATTTGAGTGAATAGATGGTTTGTCGATTGATCAGAGATGTATCTGTTGACCTAGCATAGACTAAATGGGTTTTGGTTTTTAAAGAGCAACCTTTCAAACAAATGCAAGAGATTGCTGTGTTTTAATTGTGTTTGCAACATTTGGTTTTGACTTGAGAAAGCTTAATCAATTCTATAAACCCAGGCTAACTGAACTTATTATAAAGCACTATTTGAGAAGTAATTAATCCAGTTTCATGAAGTACTTTAGTGAAGAATAACCCTAGTCTCTTAATTGTTTCAAGGTTGATTTGATTTTATACTGCTTTAAACCATTGTTTTCTTAATTTTCATTTCACAAACTCTTTTACAACAATTATTTCACTCAACCTAATCAAATACACAATTATAATTTTTCAACTCATCTAGTCTTAGTCTCTGAGGGAACGATACTTTTTGTATTACTTGCGACCCGTCCACTTGAGGTCAAGTTATTTGGTGAACAAGCTTTTGGCGCCGTTGCCGGGGACTAACGGCTAGAGTGTTTGCGGTTGATTGTCCTTATTGTTTGCTTGGTTACGCTTAAGTTTCAGTTAGCATTTGTCCTTATTGTGCACATTATAGGTGGTAGTAGTAGTTTATTTTGTTCATATCTCTTGTTAAGTTTGATACTTTTGTTTTTGATTTGAATGTGCAGGTAACCCCTGACGCATGCAAGGAAGACTGGAAGTTATTGTGGAAGAAGTTACTGAAGAAGTATCCAGGTCGGGAGAAATTGAAAACACACCGGAGATTCAACAACAACCTCAGTTACTTCCGCCGCCCGCCACCACCACCACCACCACCTGAATCAGAATCAGAAGAAAACATGGCGGAGGAAGATGAGAACGATGTGTATACCCTGGATGACTATTTGGATAAAGAAGGGCAGACTTTTTACTCAAGTATCCGGCTACCAGACATTCAAGCCAAGAATTTTGAAATCAAGCCCATTATGATTCAACTACTGGGGATGATGGGTACTTTTGAAGGAAATTTTAAGGATGATCCGAATGAGCATTTGACCAAGTTTATAGAGGTTTGTGAGAACTTCAAACAAACTGGGGTTACTAAAGATGCACTGCGATTGAGATTGTTCCCCATGTCATTATCTCACAAGGCGAAAACGTGGTTGAATTCTTTACCAGAACACTCCATTAAGACTTGGGATGATCTTGTGTCTAAGTTCAAGGGCAGATTTATTCCAAGGGGCAAACGTGCTACATTAAGGGGTGAATTGCTTTCTTTCAAGCAGCATCCGGATGAGTTATTCTATGAGGCTTGGGAAAGATTCAAGGATA
The DNA here is from genome assembly GCF_004799145.2 of Neltuma alba. Lineage (NCBI taxonomy): Eukaryota > Viridiplantae > Streptophyta > Magnoliopsida > Fabales > Fabaceae > Neltuma > Neltuma alba. The sequence continues at coordinate 160,672 of NW_021636050.1, read as the reverse complement.
TGTGGAGAAATTGTCCAAATCATGAGCAAAAGAAATATGTTCTAATGGAAGCCTTCTGGAATGGGTTGAATGATCAGACAGTGACAATGCTGAATACTGCTTCAAACGGAGGAATCGGAAAGATGAAGGTAAATGAGCTATATGAACTGTATGAAGAGGTGGCATCTAGCACTATGCAACAATATAACAAAAGAAGGTAAAGTTCTGGGAGATATAAGGAGCCTAGTTCTTCATCATCAAGGGATATTGCATCGCAACTTGAAGCAATATCTAAGAGATTTGACAATCTGGAATTGCAGATTAAGAAAGGAAATGCTGTAGGAGTTCATGCACTTCAGGCTCCGGGATACACTTGTGACCATTGTAATGAGGAACATCATTCTGATCAATGCCCATACACCTTGGAGACAGTCAATTATATGAATAATGCACAGCGAAGACCACAAGGAAGCCCTTACTCTCAAACGTACAATCCAAATTTGAGAAATCACCCAAATTTCTCTTGGCGAAATGGGCCAAGTTTGAATCATCCACAAATATTACCATCTGGTGCTAAACAAATGGGGCCTCCTGGTTTTCATGGTCAACCACAGCAACATCAATTGCAACAATAGCATCCTCAAAAAGAAGATTCCAAAATTGAGAAGATGTTTGCTCAACTATTAGCAAATCAAGAATCTGCAAGGGCTGAGAATAAGGCAACATTTTCTCTCCATGAAACTGCCATCAAGAATCTCGAGGTGCAAATGGGTCAATTGGCTTCACAAATGAATGTACTCACAAGAAGCAGCTTACCAAGTGATACCATTCCCAATCCAAAAAGGGATGGTAATGAAGAGTGCAAAGCGATCAGTTTGAGAAGTGGAAAGCAATTACCTGACATTCAGAGGCCTAGTCAGACCAGCAAGGACATCACTAACAGTATGGCGACTGACCTTTATACAAATGAGCTTTCAGAAGAAGGTGAGGTAATAGAAGAGGAAGAAACCAAGAAAAGGAAACAGACAAAAGAAAATCTCAATGATGTGGTTCGAGGAAAGAAGGTAGAGGGTGAAACGGTTGATGATAAAAAGAGGAAGACAACTCCCCCTTTTGCTACATAGATGCCGCCGCTTCCATTTCCTCAAAGGTTCAAGAAGAAAGATGAAGATGTCCAGTTCAAGAAATTTGTGGACATGTTTAAGCAATTACACATCAACATCCCGTTTGCTGAAGCATTAGAGCAGATGCCTAAGTATGCTAAGTTTCTTAAGGATGTTCTCTCCAAAAAGAAGAGATTTGGTGAATTTGAAACGGTGGCTCTGACTGAAGATTGTAGTGCCATCTTGCAAAAACTCCCACCCAAACTGAGAGATCCAGGCAGCTTTTATATTCCTTGTAACATAGGCAAACACTTCAATGGAAAAGCCCTATGTGATTTGGGAGCAAGTGTTAACTTGATGCCTCTAGCTGTATTTAATCGATTAAATTTGGGTGAAGCAAGGCCAACAATAGTTACATTGCTCTTTGCTGACAGAAGTATCTCATATCCAAAAGGGATTGTAGAAGATGTCTTGGTGAAGGTAGACAAATTCATATTCCCAGCTGATTTCATTGTGTTAGACTGTGAGGTAGATTGGAATATCCCCATTATTTTGGGACGGCCATTTTTAGCTACTGCAAGAACCCTCATTGACATAGAAAAGGGTGAGATCACCATGTGAGTAAATGATGAGAAGGTGATATTCAACATGAATCAAGCCTTGAAGTTTCCAGATGATTCTGCTCACTGTAATTGTATCGATGTGATTGATTCCACAGTGCAAGAGGAGTTGATTAACTCTTTGACCAAAGACCCATTAGAAGCATTGTTGATTGGAGAAACAAGTAGTATTGATGGCAAGGTTGAAGCTTATGCAGAAATGATGAGTATTGAAGCGTTTCCGTATCGAAAAGCTAAGACTTTTGAGCCTCTGGATGTGACTAGTGCTTTGAGCTCTCCTCTAAAGCCTTCTGTTGATGAACCGCCGGTGTTGGAGTTGAAGACTTTACCATCACATCTCAAGTATGCCTACTTGGGTAATTCTACTACATTACCTGTGATTGTTTCTTCTCAGTTGTCCACGTTGCAAGAAGAGAAACTGTTAAGGGTCTTGAGACACCAAAGAAAGCTATTGGGTGGTCTATAGCTGACATCAAAGGGATCAGCCCTTCTATTTGTATGCACAAGATTTTATTAGAGGATGGTCACAAACCTTCTATTGAGCATCAAAGGAGATTAAACCCGGTTATGAAAGAGGTAGTCAAGAAAGAGATCCTTAAATGGCTTTCTGCTGGAATAGTCTACCCTATTTCTGATAGTTCATGGGTGAGCCCAGTTCAATGCGTCCCTAAAAAAGGCGGTATAACTGTAGTGGCTAACACCCAAAATGAGCTAGTTCCAACTCGTACTGTGACTGGGTGGAGAATTTGCATGGATTATCGAAAGTTAAATACAGCAACCAGAAAAGACCATTTCCCGCTGCCATTTATTGATCAGATGTTGGATAAACTTGCTGGGCAAGAATTCTTTTGTTTCTTGGATGGGTATTCAGGATACAACCAAATTGTAATAGTAGAGAAAACAACCTTTACTTGTCCATATGGCACGTTTGCTTTCAAAAGAATGCCATTTGGTCTTTGCAATGCTCCAGCAACATTTCAAAGATGCATGATGGCCATCTTTGCTGACATGATTGAGAAAACAATTGAAGTGTTCATGGATGACTTCTCTGTTTTTGGAGATTCTTTTGATTGTTGTTTAGATAATTTGGTGGCTGTTTTGCAAAGATGTGAAGAAACTAATTTGGTTTTGAATTGGGAAAAATGTCACTTCATGGTGCAGAGGGCATTGTCCTTGGTCATCGAGTATCCAAACAAGGCCTAGAAGTTGACAAGGAAAAGATATCTGTTATTGAGCAATTGCCTCCACCAACAAGTGTTAAGGGTATTAGAAGTTTCTTGGGTCATGCGGGATTCTACCGTCGTTTCATTAAAGATTTCTCTAAAATCACTAAGCCTTTGTGCAATTTGTTGGAGAAAGATAGGGAGTTCAAGTTTGATGCTTGTATGAACTCTTTTGAGGAATTAAAGAAGAAGCTCACCTCAGCACCCATTTTAGTGGCACCTAATTGGGAGCTACCCTTCATCATTATGGCAGATGCTAGTGATTTTGCCGTTGGAGCAGTTCTAGGACAAAAAGTAGAGAAGGTCTTCCATCCCATCTACTATGCTAGTAAAACTTTGGATGATGCCCAACTTAACTACACTACTACAGAGAAAGAATTGCTTGCAGTGGTGTTTGCTTGTGAGAAATTCCGGTCTTATATTGTGGGCACCAAAGTGACTATCTATACAGACCACTCTGCCCTAAAGTACCTGTTTACCAAGAAAGATTCCAAAGCACGCCTGATTCGATGGGTCCTTTTGCTTCAAGAATTTGACTTGGAAATTGTTGATAGGAAAGGCACTGAGAACCAAGTGGTAGATCATCTATCTCGATTAAGTAGTGAGGCTCAACATGATCATTGTCAAGAGATCAATGCAGCTTTTCCCGATGAATGCTTGTTCTTTGTGGATAACTCAACTACTCCATGGTATGCAGATCTGGTTAATTATTTGGTTTGTGGAACTCTGCCACTAGACCTTAACTCCCATCAAAAGAGGAAATTTCTTCACGATGCAAAGATGTACTTTTGGGAAGAACCTTACTTGTTCAAAAGATGTGCCAATCAGATGATAAGAAGATGTGTTCTGGAAGTTGAGCAGCAAGATATTCTAGAGTGTTGCCACTCTTCAGCTTATGGTGGGCACTTTAGAGGAGAGAAAACAACTGCCAAAGTCCTTCAAAGTGGTTTTTATTGGCCTTCACTATTTAAAGATGCATATGCCTTTGTGATCCGATGTGATCGGTGTCAACGAGTGGGAAACATATCAAGAAGGAATGAAATGCCCTAAATAATATTCTGGAAGTTGAACTCTTTGATGTATGGGGAATTGACTTCATGGGCCCGTTTCCAAAGTCTCTCAATCAAGAGTACATTCTGGTTGCTGTGGACTATGTCTCGAAATGGGTTGAAGCTACTGCATGTGTATCCAGTGATGCTAAAACGGTGATCAAATTCTTAAAGAAAAACATCTTCACGAGATTTGGAGCACCTCGGGCTATTATTAGTGATGGCGGTTCTCACTTTTGCAATCATCAATTTCAAGCTCTGATGAAGAAATATGGTGTAAAGCACAAGGTAACTTTGGCTTATCATCCTCAGTCAAATGGCCAAGCAGAAATATCCAACCGAGAGATCAAAAGCATTCTTGAGAAGGTAGTAGGTGCAACAAGAAAAGATTGGTCATTAAAACTGGATGATGCTCTTTGGGCCTACAGGACAGCATATAAAACTCCGATTGGGATGTCTCCCTATCGGTTGGTGTTTGGAAAAGCATGTCATTTGCCTGTAGAATTGGAACATGGAGCTTATTGGGCCATAAAAAAACTCAACTTTGACTTTCAAGCTGCTGGTGCAAAAAGGCTCCTACAACTGAATGAGTAAGAGGAATTTCGCCTTAATGCCTATGAAAGTGCAAGGCTCTATAAGGAACAGACCAAGAAGTATCATGATTAGAAAATTATCCCCAAGGTCTTTGAAGCGGGGCAAAAGGTGTTACTTCATAATTCCAAATTGAGATTATTTCCAGGCAAACTCAAATCACGTTGGTCAGGGCCATTCACTGTGATACAAGCTACTAACCATGGTGCGGTGGAGCTGGAAAATGAAAAAGGTGAAAGATTTCATGCAAATGGCCATCGTTTGAAGCATTATTGGGGTGAAAATGGATCGTCAAGTTTCTACGATCTACTTTGCTGAACAATCATAACAAAGCTGAAGAGTCAAGCTGAAGACTATAAACCAAGCGCTACTTGGGAGGCAACCCAAGCTCTAAACTTGCCTTTGATGTGTTTCTTTTATTTCAGTTTTGTTTTAGTAGATTTATGTTTGATCTTTGTTTTTGTAGGCCTTTTGGTTTATTCCTCAAACTTTGGAGCTTAGCAAGGAGTGGTTGATTTCTAATTAGCGCAACCAGGGAAGTACACCTAACCTTAATCTCCAGCAGTGGCGTTAACCTTGATTGGTTTGAATTTGTGTTAAATTGAGACTTGTGGGTTTTGCTTTTATGTGGTTGTTTGTCTTGTGTTTGTTTTTATGCTTGTGCTTGTGTTTAGTCTTGTTTTATTATGTGTAGGGTGTTTGATTTTGGTAGGTTCAGTCTGTGTTTATTAATTTTTCGTGTAAGCCTTCTCTGTGTGAGGCGCCGTGGCGCATTTGATAAGAAGCTGTGGCGCCTCGTCAGTTCAGAACCCTCTTTCTGTAATAGGCGCCGTGGCGCCTTGGTGAATCCGCCGCGGCGCCTTCATCCTTGGTTGCTGCTCCGTCTCGGTAAAAACCGCCGCGGCGTTTGGACATAGAGGCCGCGACGCGCTTTCTTTAACAAGAGTGTTCGGTTCTGTAAAAGGCACCGCGGCGCCTTGGTGAATCCGCCGCAGCGCCTGATCGCATTCCAGATTTGTGTTCCCCGTTTTAGCCTTGCTCATTTGTCTCAATACCCACTTTGCCCTTGCGTATCTGACCAGTTTTGAGGGTAGATTCATTGATTTAATTTTAAAACCCTCACCCTTGGTCTTTTCACTCCCAATCCCAATTTCAAAACCCCCATTCCTGTTGAAACCATACTCCGGTCCTATATTCAGTTTCTCCCTCCCCTAAAGCTGGCCGTTCGATTCTCCCTTTCCCCTTGCTGAAACCGCTGGCTGTTGTCTGTCTCTCCACCACCGCTGGTTGTCTTTCTCTCCGCCGCCGCCCTCCTATCTCTCCTCACCGACAGCGCCAAGCTTCGGTCCTTGTATTTCGATGCTTTCAGTCCGTTGTTTGTTCGTTCTTCTGAGGTGTGCGTTCTTTTTTTTTTTTTATTTCTTTTAGTTTAGTTTAGTTTAGTTTTATTAGAGATGGGTAATGCTAGGGTTGTGCATTGTGGTTAGATAATTTTAGAACTCTAGATTGGGGGCATTTTGATTCTCTGAAGTTACATTGTGGTTACGTGATAATTCCTTATTGCCCAACTATATGTGAACATATACTGATGAAAATGTGATACATGTGAAATTGAATGATCATAGCTTGGACCTAATTTGAGAAAATGAGGTGCTTGTCTAAATTTTCAAATAACACCGGTTCATTACCCAAGTTATGTTGTTCTGTTTCACTTATAGCTGATTTGGAAATGTTATTCTGATCTAGTGAAATTAGTTTCAATTGGCAGCTACTGATGGTTGTCTGATTTTGAAATTACCAGATATAGGAGAACCTTTGTAAACTTGATTTGAATTGGGGGTATTTTATAACTCAGGTTTAGAAAGGGATTAAGTAATGGTGAGATTGTGGTCTAGCTCCTTGATTTAAGTTTGGGGGATAGTTTTTCTTTATTTTTAGGTTAGTTTTCTTCTTTTTCTTTGTCGGTTGTTTTGTGATTGTAGTGTGTTTTGCTTAGTTTGTGTGTGTGTGCTTTGTTTTCTCTTTGCAGGTAACAATCCAATGGCCCCCAGGAAGAAAGCCCGTGCTACCTCCCCTGATTCTTCAATCAAAGAGCTTATTGAAAAAAGAGGTTTACATCAAGAAAGAGAATTTCCGTGCAAAAATAAATTCGGTTTCTCTAAGAAAGCAAGGAAGCTCAACCTCTTAAATCTGATTGGTCCCAAAGGCGAAGGGAATGAGAAGCTGGTCAGAAAATTCTATGTTATGTTTATACGGTACCAGCGTTTCCTCATTACTCTGGTGGGCATCAGAGATCACTATGAGCTTCCCGAGGTGGACAAGTGCCAATATCAGTATTATCTCAACAATCAGAAGGAGATTCCCCTTGATGCCATCTCAGCAACACTCACTGGTTCTAATGAGATGTGGGTACGGCCTAAGAGGGGCCAGGCATATATTATGAGAAAAGAAATGATACCGGAGGCCAGAATCTGGTTGCATATTGTCACAAGAAACATTATGCCAACCACACATCTCAGTAAAGCCCCAAGGAATCTGGCACTCCTGATATATCTACTTATGATCAAGGCAACAGTAGATGTAGGAAAATTGATTTTTGATGCCATCTGGGATGCCTGCAGAGTCATGCCTCACCTCATCTCGGATCTGCTATCTAAAGTGGGGGTAGAGTGGAAAGACAAAGACTGAAAGTTCAAACCTGTTTCACCATTCAACTACTCTAATCTGGTTCCTTAACGAGAACAACAACGGATCACTGAAGCCATGTTTGCTGAACAATTCCCCGAGGAATATAGGAGGCAACAGGAAGCTCGAGCCAGTGCCAGTGTTGACCCTACCACTCAAAGCTTAGATCTCCTCTACGAGAAATTAGATAGAGAGGTACGTCACAGGCGATGTAGACAAAGGCGCATGGAGGAACTATTAGTCCAGATTGCAAGGAAATTGGACATTGACGCGCCGGATGTGGAAGATACAAGCACTGAGGCAGAGTCACCGGAAGATGAACATGAAGCTGGAACTTCCAGGGCTGGTATTGGCTCGGACGATGATATGGCTGTCGATCCATATGCAGAGGGTGATGAGGATCAGGGGGATCAGCATTCTGAGGAGGAGGATGACTAGCTGGGGCCATTTCTACTGCTGTTGTTGCTTGCTTTGCTGCTTTTGTCATTTTGTGTGTCTATGAATTTTCTTGCATTTTGGTCTATTTTGTGTGTTATTTGCTTCTATGATTCTGGCAAGGCTACTGATGGCCTGTTGAACTGATTCTGACTGTTGACCATTATCTATCATTGCTGATTTTCACCGCGTTAACTGTTGCGAAATGATTGAAAATGTGAATGGTTAACAGATCTTTTGATTGATTAATTTGTGGATGTCTTTAGTAATTGATGATTTCATAATGATTATCTGATGATGATACTATTGATAGTTGTGCATACTGATATACTTGTACAAGAAGAAAAGCAAAATTTTGACCTTTCATGCAACGAATATATTGTTTTTTTTCAATTCTGCTTGCATGCCCTGATCTTTACTTCCTTTTGTTGACAGTGAGGACACTGTCAATTTTAAGTTTGGGGGTGAGGATTGAAATTTTTGGATAATAGGATTTTTGTGGATAACAGGATTATATTTGAAAATTTTGTGGATAACAGGGTTATATTTGAAAATTTTTGAAAGGTCATTTTGTTGAGAAAATTTTGAAACGGCTGAAACAGTAGAAATTTTGTCAGCTTAAATTTTTGCTCGGTTGATTTTATGAAATATGTGCTGAAGTGGCAAGTTGTCATTTGAGAATGTATGAATGGTCCAATGATTAAACAAAATGCTTAGTTACTATGCTTGACAGGAAGTTTTGAATTGCTCTTCGATGCTTGATTTGTGAGGTTAAAACCTATGTTTCTTTAATTTTGGAGAAACTAATGCACTAAAAGGGTCAAGACATTTCAAGGGGTTATGTTGAGGTTGAGTGGATAATTTAGCCTCTATACTTTTGTTTCAACTAAATTGTTTCATAACCTTCTTCTGATTTCTCAAAGTTTTTAGTTTGTTCTATATGAATTTGAAAAAGGATTAGGGCAGTTCTTAAATGCATTTGAGCCTTTCAAGCTGACCTTATAGGTTTTATCCTTTGAACCCATGCTTTGAGCCAAAAAAAAAAGTATATATGTTCAAGTTTTATTTCAAACCCTAACCTCTTCCTAACCCAAAACCAATTGAGAAAAACCATGAAATCCCTAGCTTTGAGATAAATGGAAGTTGAAAGGATAAGGGGTTTGATGAAATGTGGAGATTTTGAAAGGTTGGCAAGGGTAGTCAATTATTCTAAAAAGTTAAAGTGTTAGGAGCTAAGTTGTAATTGTTTGTTTTCAATGTAAAAAAAAAACAAAAAAAAGAAAAAAATGTATATATACTTATCTATATACAAATAATTGTGGTACAAGTTTGGGAGAATGAAAGTGGTTGAAGTAAGTTCTGATTATTGAATATCTATTTATCTCAAAGTATTTGTATGATCTACTTTCCCCTTTCTTTCCTAAGACATTACCTCTTGGCCACGTTATAAGCCGAAAAGTCCCTTTGATTTCAAATGTATATGGGGTGAGTTGTAAACAGAGAGAGAAGAAGTTAGGCTCATGAAAGGATACGGTTGAAGGTTAGTATGTTGGCTAAAGTCTCTCATTCCACTGAAATAGTATCTTAAGAGATGCTCATTGACTCTATACACACACTCACACTCCAAAATCATTGAAAGTTTGTTTTAAGTTCATGAAACTTGTTTCTTTGGGTGATTCAGTAATTTCCTATCCTGTATAGTTTCTTGAGCATTTAATGAGGATACAATTGTTCCTACAATCTTTAATGTGCAATTTTGTCACTTAGTCGCTAGTTTGTTGTTTTACTCGAGGACGAGCAAAAGTGTAAGTTTGGGGGTGTGATAACCTCTCAAAATTCCTACTGAATTAAGCTGATTTAATGTTCTTTTATTGGGTTTATAAGTCAATTTTGCAGGAAACAAAGCCTGAGGAGAGTAAAGAATGGAGAAGAGCTGAATAGAAGCCATCAGCCGCAGCCTCTGGAAGAAAGCGCCGTGGCGCGGATCAAACAGAAAGCGCCTATGTGAAATCCGCCGCAGCGCCTTGCTGAATCCGCCACGGTGCCCAAGCTACCTCAGAAGAAACCTGTTCGGTAAAATCTGCCGCGGCCGATTATCACGTGCACCGCGACGCCTGAGTCATAATGCCATTCTATAATAGGCACCGTGGCGCCTGAAGGAATCCGTCGCGGCGCCTGGCCCTCGCAGCTATGCGTTTTACTTGCTAACTTAAAAAACTAGGGCATATAGAGGGGGATACTGGGTTTTTGAGGGGAGTTCGACTTTTGGAGCAATTTTGGAGGCTGGCTCTGCTAGGGTTTGGAGTTTTGGAGGCTTGGAACCTTTGGGCCTGAAGCTAGAAGAGATTCAAAGCTTGTATCTTGAATTTTCTGGGTTTCCTTCTTCTTCCCTTCTTGTTTCTGCTATGACTACTAGATACTCTTATAGTTGTAGTTCTTTACTCCATATGTATAGCTAAATCCGTTTTTCTAGGGTTATTTTGATCTATTGTATGGATTGAGACTTGGGTTTTACTATCTCTTTAGTGTTAATGATAATTTTAGTTGTTTTTACTTTGATCTTAATGCTTCCTTTTGTCTGGCCATCATTTGGATTGATTGATTGATTAGTTTAATTTGAGAAAGTTAAACTAATTTGTGAACTTTGGTAAAAACATGCTAGTCTAGAAATTTATTTGAGTGAATAGATGGTTTGTCGATTGATCAGAGATGTATCTGTTGACCTAGCATAGACTAAATGGGTTTTGGTTTTTAAAGAGCAACCTTTCAAACAAATGCAAGAGATTGCTGTGTTTTAATTGTGTTTGCAACATTTGGTTTTGACTTGAGAAAGCTTAATCAATTCTATAAACCCAGGCTAACTGAACTTATTATAAAGCACTATTTGAGAAGTAATTAATCCAGTTTCATGGAGTACTTTAGTGAAGAATAACCCTAGTCTCTTAATTGTTTCAAGGTTGATTTGATTTTATACTGCTTTAAACCATTGTTTTTCTTAATTTTCATTTCACAAACTCTTTTACAACAATTATTTCACTTAACCTAATCAAATACACAATTATGATTTTTCAACTCATCTAGTCTTAGTCTCTGAGGGAACGATACTTTTTGTATTACTTGCGACCTGTCTACTTGCGGTCAAGTTATTTGGTGAACAATTCTCACATGCAAAAAAATAGTAAAATTATATACCAAAATACTGTAGTTTTAAAAGTATTTACTAATATGCTATACTTGAAATTGTTCTTAGCAAGAACGATTTTCAAATTATACACAAGTCGTAACAACCATTTGTATGTTAATTGATAAAAAGTGAAATTTCACTTTTTGACATTTTATTTTTTAAAAAATCAAAAGGTGAAATGTTAACCATTGCACTTTTTCACTATTCCTACCACATGCGAGAATCTCTGCCATTTTCTTTGCATGCGGGAATCTCTATCATTTCCTTTGCCTGTGAGAATCTCTCATTTCCTTCCTAATGCTCACTTCTCAACTCAATTTTCTTTTTCCATGCAAACCTGTGAGGCCACAACAATCTCCATGGTTTTATATATTTACATATCCAGTATTTGTTTCCTGCTTCATCCACTACTAGAAAAAAATACATATTTAATTGCTATTAAAAGTGTTTTCTGTCACATCCAGTAATATGGCAATTGGGAATAAGAATATTCCTAAATATTTAAAGGCCAAAAATGACAAGAAGAAATAGAAGAATTTTGGTGGAAAATAATTATTATAATTTCCAAGCCAATTATGAAAAGTTTGACTAATTAAGGAAAATTGGTCAAGAATAATTATGGAAAAATAATTCTGAGTCTCAGAAAATTAAGAAAAAATAAGGACAATGTTCCTTGAAAATTATATGGGATTATAAAATTAGTTTTATGACCAATTTGCCCTTAGAGAAATTACAAAGGAATTTAAGGGCAATTGAAGCTAGTTTAAGGTCTTTATTTGGAAAATTCCAAATAAATATTTTTAAGAAGAATAAAATCCCAAGAAAATTTCTATGATATCCCAAGGAATTATAAGAGATTATGGAATTAAAATAAGACCCTCAAGTGTCCAAGATTTTTCCCAATTCCTCTGAAAAGTGAAAAAATCACTAAAGAGAAGGAAATTAGTTTTCCATTTTATTTAATTATTGGGAAATTAATTTTGAAATGAAGAGGGCAATTTGGGAAGATAAAAATGAGGAGAATAATTTATGGATCTGATAGAAAATAATTACAGAGGCCAGAGTACTGTAATTATAGAAAAGAAGTTAAATCCAGAGTAAAAGTGCACTGATAAAGCAAAAGGTAGAGTCTTGCACTTTGCTTGGCCCACAAGTTGCCACTTGTCAAGCCTTTAATGGATGGTAATTAAAGCTTTCGAAGTGTCAAGCTACCAATGGAGAGGATCTTGACTTTGGAATTTAATTACATTATGATTTAAGTTAATTAAGAGAGAGGATTAAGACTAATTAGGCTCTTGACACATGGCATATCATTAATTATGGTTGGTGGGATATTTTTTGAGCATTAATGAGCTTTTCCTCCCCTATAATCAGACCTCATTTCGTGCTAAAGGGAAAAGAGAGAGAGCAAGAGTGATTTTGTGAAGAGATCAAGCAAAAGCAAGCATATTTGACCTTCTAACTAAGATCCAAGCCTGGTAAGTTGTCTTAAGATGTTGCTTTCTTTGTTTTATTTATTTGTATGGTTGGAAAAATCACTTTTTTTCCCTTCTTGTTGCTGGCCGAAATGGGCATAATGTAGGGAAGGAGATTTTGTTGTTAAACATAGTTAGAACACTATGATTTAAGATGGTTTCAAGTGGTTTAGTGTTGTTTTGAAAAGTTTTTCATGGTTGAACTTCAAGAGGTTTGGTTCGTCCAAGACCAAAACTGAACCCTAGGATGTGTTTTCCAAAGTTTTGAGGCTTCTATTGTGTTCAAAATGAAAAATGGTGTAAGGTAAACCTAAAGAACAAGTGTTGGAAGCCATAGAATCAAAGTTGCAATTTTTGGGTTTTGAACCCTAATGGTTCGACCAAGCTGAAACTAAAGGAAGGAAATTTATGTTGTTAAATCCAAGTAGATATTTGGAATCTACATGAAAAATCATGTAGGGTTGACTCAAGAGGGAATTTTTAGGGTTTATGGAAACCAACTCTAAAAATTCGAGAACAAAGATAGAATCTTTAAGGGGTTTAGGAGTTACTTGAGTTATATTATTGATTTTATGAGGAATGGTTGATGATTCTTGCTGCCCTTTTTGTAGATTTCTATGTTAGGGTTTGGCACTCGTGGAAGCAAGAAGGAACAAGAAGAAAAACAAAAAGCATTGGATCAAGGTAGTGGGATCTAATTAGCCATTAATGTTAACTTTGCATTGTTATTTATGGCATGTATGCTTGCTATTATATGGTTGAACTATGATGTTGTGATATGGTTGCTCCTTGCATTTGTTGCCATGGCCTTGCCTGTTGAGGTTGCCTATTTATAAAAAGATTAGTTCTCCTTTGATAGCTAATGTTGAAATGCTTTATAATGATGCATGTTAATGTTTTGGTTGATTGATCTTGCTATTGGGATTTCTTAAAATCTCATCCCCCAAATATAATTTAACATTTTAAGGCCTAAAACTCCTATGAGCAAGCCACAGATTGGAGGCTAAAGTATGGTGTCTTGCCATAAAATTCGTGGACCCTTTTTGGTTATGTATATATTAAGCTAACAGTGCTATAAGCACACTGACACTACCATGTTCATGTGACTTTTTGATTATGCTCCTTGAACACTTTTAATCACGAATTTTGGCATAATTATAGATAACATCTTGAGGTTCAAATTGATATCCAATACATTAAAAATGGTCAAGTATACAATTTTTAATGATTTTTCAAAGTTAAAGTTCAGAATATGAGAAAAAGGGTTTTTGGCAAATGGACAGTGTTGCATTTCACAAAAACTTGATGCTTTTTCATAAAGAATTGGATCATGAGATTATTTTTCCTTGAAAGAGGACTTAAATATCTTTAAATAGAATTTTGAACCACCCCATTTAGAATTTTTGGAATAAGTTATGAATTTTTGAAATTAGGCCAGAAAAACTGGAGTTTTACCCGATAAACAGTAAAAATCCGAAATTTAGCATTTTTAAGGTGAAAATTGAGCCCAAGACCATCCAATATGGTCTAAAGTGGTTTTAAATGAAACCTAAGTGAATATAATAGTAAGGTGTGACATTTTCCATGGTGGGGTTTTTTAAATAACTGGAAAGTTTTAAATTATACCGTAATAGGGTTCTACTTTTCATAGTTTCACAGTTTCATATCAGTGTGTTGTGGTCCCCTCTGTCCCACCACCACTGAACTGCGATTACCAGCCATTCCCTCCTCTTTCCCACCATTTAAACTCCTCCATTTCACTTATGTCTTCTACTACTGTCTTCGCTGCCCTCTACTGAGTGAGTACCCTCTTCTTTTATTTTTTTTTTCAATTTTTCTTGTTTTCTTAGATATTTTGATCATAAAAATCTATTGTATTTCAAATAGGTTGATTGGTTTTACAATTTGGATGTCTTGCATTGTTTATTTTGCGTTTTTTTGTGTGTTTGAGGTGTTGATTAGTGGCATTTAGTGTTGGAAAAACTCAGTTCCTTCCTTCCATGGCATTAGAAACGTGTTTAAGCATTTAAAGTTGACTACTTTGGAAGTTTTTAATTTTTTTAATAATTTTTTGATATTTATTTCGAATTTTTGGTTTTTTTTTGTAATAAACTTGAGAATTTACTAATAAATAATTATTTAGTGTTTTGTGACTTTTTTTCATTATGAACTTTGATTGATGGTAAAGTGTTGTTTACAATTTCATGGTAAATGGATATCATTTGTGTTAGAAATGATCTTTGTGAAGGAATTTGGAAGGATAACTGTTATAAGACCTAAATAAATTATGTGATTTTTTTGTTAAATATACTTGATATTTTTTATTCTTACATTTATTGGTTTTTCTTTGAACAACTGGGTGAATCTGGTCAACAGGGTTCTGGTAACGACAAGCAAGAGAAAGGGTAAAGGGCTGTATGAGACATTTGGCTTTACATGATAAGACCATACAACCCATGAGAATCACAATAGAGTTTGATGATGATTTGAAACTTGTAGATCCTGAAGGGGCTCAATTTACTAGTTATATAGGTTATCTCACACATAGTAAGATTGGGATTGACATTCCTAGTTGGAAGATGGTAGAAAAAGATTTGAAACAAAACATTTGGAAGGATATTTTGGTACATTACAAATTCTTTTTTCTATTTGTTTCAATTATAATTGCTTATTTATTTATATTTTGGTACACCAGTGCCCAACTCTACTAATGAGGTTCGACTACTGGCTCAGGCTAAAAGATATTTCATTTTGTGATCAAAGAGACTTATTACAAAGCTAGTCACAAAGAAGGCGATAGTAAAGAAGGTGACAAAGAGTGCATTATCAGATTCTATCCTCTTGCTTCTTCTTGGTGACATTACAGTTTTGTATTCTAGTTTGGCGCTTCTTCATTCCATGGTGGCAAACATGGAGAAGCCCCTTGCTTTCAAGATGACGTTAGGGATTGTAGGTTAAGATGTAACATAGGAGTTCACCATTGACAAGAAGGACCTCGTTCAGTTCCTCAACTTGAAGGAGCTGGATATAGTCTTCATGCAAGTGGCTATTTTGTAAGTTACAATATCATTTTCTTATTTCATATTATACTTATATATGTTCTAATATTTCTTATTTGAACAATAGGCACTTCACTCAGAGCTGTGGGTAGGGAGGACTTGAAGGAGTATATGGCTTTATGTGTCCTCAAAGAGTGCAGTTATCATTAGACCTTAATTGTTTGTGCCCTTTTTGATAACAAAGTCTACTAGCTCGATTCCCTCTATGGAAGTCCAACCGAAAAAACCAGAGATGTTATCTACACGTTAGTTTATATTTATATATTTATTATATGTAAAGTTTATAAAAATGTGCTCTAATATCATTTTTTTTTTAATTGCTGATAGGGCTCTTTATAGTTTCAATGTTATGGTCAAGCAGCAAAATATGCAACCACCAACATGGATTCTCCTACAAGTATATTGTTTTGAGCTAAATATATGCTTATAAATCTTTTCAATAATCAAAGTTAATATTTATAATCAAAGTCTAGTATTCAATTTATATTTCATTTTATTAGTATCGTTGTCAACTCAGAGTGTTGAATATGGATATTATGTCTCTCGCTACATAAATGACATCATTGAGATATAGGTGACTAAGAAATTAAACGAGGTAAAGATAGGTTACGTTGCATGTAATTCTTCAATTATTTTCACATTTTTGATCAAATTGACTAATGACTACGTTATTTTTTATTTACAGGCATTTCAAAATGCTATGCCATATGACATGGAGGAAATCAACTTGATGAGAGACATTTTGTCAACAACAATGCTAAAGATGTGAAATAGTTAGGTTATTCCTCACATTTTACTTTATTAACTAGTTGATTATTTGTTAGATATATTAGGTGGATGTTAGTGTTCATACGATCATCTTGAAATTGTTGTACATATTTTTTCTGCTCTGCTGGTTGATTTGATTTGAGTCTGTAAACTACAAGGACGTAGTAAAAGAAATAACATAATTTTTAAAGAAATGAGTTTTTAACGAACAACAATCATTAAAAAGCTTAATTAACTAGCCTTAAAAGCCTTTCAACAAAATTTTATTTCTCCAACTCTCAGAATTTCCATGCACTTTGATTCCAATACCATAGCAATATATGTATGTCGAGACTGCGGCTTCCCTCTTATTGTTTTCCCCATGTTCATCTCGGTATATGCATTATCAGTATCAGAAATTATTACCTGGGTGTTTTTTTTTTTTTGTTTTACTTAAATGGAGCGTTTTAATTCAATGGAGAGTAAGTGGAGAGGGGATGCAATGAAGAGGTTCCGCGCTCCTGATTGTCCCTACTGTATCTCCTCGTTCATAATACATTCAATTAATTAGAATCAATAACATATACAATATTAAATGCAGATCATATCTCTTCTTTTGAAATGATTCTTCATTCGTTTTTCAAATTATTTTAAGTACAAATCATATCACAGTCTTAAATAAACAATAAGAAATCAAGTTTGAATTTTTCCTTTGAACGGTCCACTTCATTTTTATTTGTTTATAATTATGTCGTTTTTATTTGTATGATACTACTTTTAGTCCTTAATATAAAATTCAGTTGACTAATTTGGAAAGATTAAAGAAGTTACAAAATTAATTAGTATAGCATATGTTACTTGATCTCATCTATCAATTTATAAATGAGACAATTTACTTTAGACAAAAAATGATAAATATGAATACTTTAAAATAATTTATAATAATTTTGTTAATATCTCTAAATTAATCAATTGGATTTTATAGTAAAGATGGAGGTAATCAAATAAATATAATATTATATATATTAGAGTAAAAAAAAAAACCTTTAATCAAATAACAATGATATTGCATTCATGTTCTCTTTAAATCTACATTGAATGTTAGCTATGGTGAACCTACTTAATGATACAAAAACAAGGGGAAAAAATATGCATAAACATATCAAATTCTTATCATATTTATGCATATTTTTTAACTTAAGTTTGCTAGCTCGAATCTAACTTGAAGAATTAAAAAAAAAGTATAAACTTATATAAATCACTATCTTGTTGTATAATACAAATTATTATCATATTATAATAAAAATGAAATTTTAAAAATTTTAAATTACTGACGGATTTGTTACGGAAAACATTCTGCCAGAAATTTCTGTCAGAAATTTGTTGGAAGTTCTATCGGTAAACTTACCAACAGAATTTCTAGTCGAATTTGCCACAAATTTCCAACTGATGTGGCTAATTCCATCGCAAAATAAAATTTTGGATAGAATTACCAATGGAATTTTTTAGTCAGTAAACAGAATTTTTTTCCTTTAATTGAGTGTTTTTTTTTTGTAGTGTCTTTAGTGAGAATGTCTTTGTTCTCATTAATAATTTGTATTTTGGTATGATGGAGTCGGTGTAAAATCGCCCACCGCAAATTAATAGTTATCATCCACTTATTCTAATCAGGGTTAATAATTTGTATTATCCCATCTAAATAATATTGCATGATTTATTGATAGAACTATGGGTTAAGGTGCAATTTTAACAACAAAGTTTACCCGAAAAAGCACTGGGCACCATAAAGTTTATTTGGGTGCAAAAATATACATGAAGTTGTCAAAAGGGAGCATCTGGCACCATGCCGTTAATGTCCGTCAGTTTACCGTTAGAGGGGCCCAGAAAGTCAGTTTTAAGGTGTATTTTTAACAACAAAGTTTGCATCAAGGGGCATTAGGCACCATGAAATTTACTTGGGTGTAAAAATATACATGAACTTTGTAAAAGGAAAAAAATAACAAAATTCTTCGACCTCCATAAACATCCATTAATTTTATTCTTTTTGGTCTCACCAAATGCTATATTTTCTCTCTATAAATTTTCACTTCCAAGCCGATCTATCTTTCTCTCATCATAGTCAACACACACACTCTTTATGTCATGTTGTTTTCTGAGCCTCCAAGCCTTTTATATGTATTTAAGCAAAACACATCTTTCCCTTCTAGGATATGAGGTTTATTGCTTGCATTCAAGTATTACCTTCAGTCCTTAATATAGGATGCAATGGACTAATTTGAGGAGATTAAAAATAAATAAATAAATTACTTGAAATATTATATTATTTATTTATTTGACGCAATAGCATATAATACATGATCTCTCTAAAATATTTATATGCATCATTAAATTATATATTAGTTTACAAGCCAAGAAAATTAATTTGGAGAAAAAACGATAAATATAATATTTTAAAGTAATTTATTTATTTATTTTTAATCTCCTCAAATTAGTCCATTGCATCCTATATTAAGGACTGAAGGTAATACTTGAATGCAAGCAATAAACCTCATATCCTAGAAGGGAAAGATGTGTTTTGCTTAAATACATATAAAAGGCTTGAAGGCTCAGAAAACAACATGACATAAAGAGTGTGTGTGTTGACTATGATGAGAGAAAGATAGATCGGCTTGGAAGTAAAAATTTATAGAGAGAAAATATAGCATTTGGTGAGACCAAAAAGAATAAAATTAATGGATGTTTATGGAGGTCGAAGAATTTTGTTATTTTTTTCCTTTTACAAAGTTCATATATATTTTTACACCCAAGTAAATTTCATGGTGCCTAATGCCCCTTGATGCAAACTTTGTTGTTAAAAATACACCTTAAAACTGACTTTCTGGGCCCCTCTAACGGTAAACTGACGGACATTAACGGCATGGTGCCAGATGCTCCTTTTTGACAACTTCATGTATATTTTTGCACCCAAATAAACTTTGTGGTGCTCAGTGCTCTTTCGAGTAAACTTTGTTGTTAAAATTGCACCTTAACCCTAGAACTATCATTGCACCAACGTTTAGAGTGTTAACCAAGGGACCAATTACATTTGTTCATTATCTAGGGATTCTATTGACTAGTGCTTAGTAAATCCATAAGTCATAGCCATATTAAAGAATTGAAAATATTCTATTCGAGTGTGCATTATAGGATGAAAAGGAGTTTTGCGTAATCGTATGGAAACTGTTGTGAAAAATCAACTAGAGATGTAGATATTTGCAAACAATATGATGTCCAAATGTTAAGTGGAAGCACAACTATAAAAGATAAAGATGAATATATTCTATGATTGTTATATTACATTGAAGACGGTAACTCTTACTTTGACAAATAGTAAGAAATTATTTTAAACTAGTTTATACATTTTACAACATAATGATAAAACAAGCATAATCTATATGCATTTTGAAGATTGTGTCTATAGGTTTTTACATCTTTCGACATTGTCTTAATATAGTAAGCTATGAAATTGGTCCGCGTGGCGGATTTAAGTTTTTGATTAGGACGTTTTTAATTTATTTGAATATTTTTGTAATTAATTAAAATACCTAAATGTCCTGATTTAATTTAATTCCTAAGTTGGCTTAGCGGAGTCCTGGTCATGCCCTCCCATGTTTGCTACTCCGATGGTATTTATATGACAGAAAAGATTTTTCTTGATTCTATTTATATTAAATCGGGTAAAGTTAGAAAATTGCCTATGTTGGAACTTGAAAGTGCATATGAGTATTTTGCTATAACCAACACTGTTGCTCTTCTTTTTCTTTTTCGTTTTAAACTATATGATTTAGGTTTTTGAGAAATTTTAGTCTTTTTTTTAATAGAGAGAAATTTTAGTATTTGAAATTTATTCCTTCTTAAAATGTTAGTCCCAAAAGTGTAACAATATTAAAATCTAAATGTTAACACCAAATAGCACATAGTGGGATCTTGTAATAGAGAGGGGGCAAAAAAAGAATAGGCCCTTAGTCCTTTTTTTCTCCCTTCATCTCTATTCATTTTTAGTTGTTCACTTGTCTACATTTGGTGAATCCATATCAACATTTTAGTATGCACTAATGTTTTAATATTTTAAGACATACTAAATTTCAGGATTAAAATATTTGACTAAAAATTATATTAACCTTTTAAGAAATAAAAAAATGACATATTATATAGGGAAAATGGCATTAAGATCCCACACAAACATAAATACAGCAAAAGGTCCCCTAAAATCTCATAATTTTTCTGAAGTCCCAAAAGGACTTGTATGCAATTTTCAGAATCTTCAAATAACACTCTGGCCCTAACTATCAGAAACAAATATGGTGGGTGAGGAGTTTCCCGCGCAATATGGTTGAGAGAGAAGACGTTAGGAAAGAGGGAAGGAGCCATTGATGATGAAGTATCTTCTCCATTACCATTAGTGAACTCCAAAGAGCTTCTATGTGAATCTCCACAAATCTTCAGGTGTTGAACTTTCTTTTCTCTCCTCTCTTACCTTTCTTGACAGATTGTGCATTTGTTTAAGAATGGGAAATTAGAAAATTATTTTTGCCTTTGGTACTGCAAAGCTTTTGTTTTTGGTCTAAGATTTACAAGAATCAATGGAAAGCTGTGTTTTTGGTTGGTATGTGTTGGTGATTTAAGTTGGGTGTGGAGAATGATCATAGGTGCTCTGATTTTGGGTTGCTTGTGGGTGGTTTTGCTCTGTTCTGATGTTAGTTTAGTGGCAAAGGAAGAAAAACATGAAGGTTAGTGTGGATAGAAACCCTTAGTACAAAATAGAATATTGTGTTGTCAATCAGGCTGCGATAGTTGTCAATGTGTGCCGTGACACTTGTTAATGTAGCTCCTTGACTTGTCAATGACAGTTGTGTGATTCTTGATACAGGTTTAAATTACTGATGATGAGTACATCTGGAAAGCATCTATTTTGCTTTGTTCACATAGGGGAAAAGTTTATAAATGATGGAGAAGATGATATGAGATATATGGGAGGTAGTGTAAGAATAACCAATGTAAAGGAGGGCACAAGTTATGAAGAATTGAAGGAGATTATATCATTAATTGCTGGAAAAGAAAACAACTCATTGCTTTTGAAATTCTCAGTTGTGTTTGATAAAAAAAACTTTTGTGAAGTTGGTAGATAATGATGGGGTAGAACATTTGATAAAGTTCAATGAAGAAAGTGGTCATGTGTATGTAGAAGAGAATGGAAATAAGGACCACATAGAAGCAACAAGGGATAATACAATAGAGGAACAAGATATGTAAGTTTAGTTTAACAAAACTGTTATTGTCATTTCTTGTTATGTCAGTTGTTACTGTCTTACTACCAACTTGTCAATGCATGCACCCTGACTTGTCATTTCTTGCAAGATTGATCAATTATTTGGAGGTGTCAATAAATTGTCTATGTCTCCACCTACTTTATCTGATGTGATTGGAGAGCCATCATCAATTCCTTGTGCTGTTGAAATGATCCCAACACCTACACCACAAATGAATTCCATAAAATGGAAGGATTTGATTATTGGAGAAGGATAAATATTTCCAAATACCACTGCTCTCTAAAAAAAAATTGTACAAGTACAACTTATCTCAGAAGTTTACATACCTTTTTATCAGAACAAACAAAAGTGAACACATTCATCATGTACAGGACAACTTAATTGTTTCTCACTTAGGAAGGTCAAATTTAGCTGCTTCAATTATGATTGATGACTTGAGGTACAATGTTGACAAGAGTCCTAATGAAATTAGAAAGGACTTGTACAAAGAATATGGAGTGCAATTGAACTATACTCAAGCATATGGGGTCAGGAAGAGAGCACTAACAGAATTACATGGTCAAGTAGAAGATTCTTATAAGGTAATCCCTTGGATGTGTGAGAAACTAATGAAAACTGATCCTGATATAGTTGCAAGATGGGAAGGCTCAGATAGCAACTGATTTGAGAAGCTATTCATTACATATGGATGCTCAATTAAAGGCTTTATACAAGGTTGCAGACCAATTATTTATATAGATGGATGTCATTTGAGTGGTCCTTATAAAGGAACTTTATTATCAACTTGTGCGTTTGATGTAGTCAATGAGTTGTTTCCTTTAGCATATATGGTATTGTTAGCAGAGAAACAAATGATGAATGGGCTTGGTTTCTACAGAATTTGAAGGATAACCAGATCAGCACAAGTGACAATTGTCTCAAATCGGAGTAATGCCATCATCGGTGTTGTTAGTGCAGTATTTGATGGTGAGAAACATGCTTTTTGCTAGTGACATGTGAAAAAAATAGTGCGTAGTATGTGAAAATCAATAGAGGTGTGAGACGAATCTCAGAAAATAACAAGGAGAATGCACTAATTTACTTGATGGAATTGCATATGCAAGGCATGACAATAAGTTTAATGTTGCAATGGGAAATTTAAGATTGTTTTGTCCACAATTGGAGCAATGGGTTGAATCTCATAGGGATGTGGATAAATGGGGGCAAAGTTAATTTCCTTTTAAGAGATGGGATAGCATTACTAATAATCTTACCGAATCTTTTAATGCATGGATGTTCAAAGAAAGGAAGCATGCCTTGCCGATTTTCATACAAAAGCATCATGAGAAGTTGGCCAAGAAGATGGCTGCTAGCAAAATAGGGATGAGAAGCTAGAAAAATGGTATAGCACCCAATATTGAATCAAAGTTGTCAGAGCAAATAGCAAGAGGTATGTATATGGAGGTCACATATTATGGTGATGACCATATTTCGGTGCAGACAATGCATGAGGGATGCATCATCTATGTGACTATTGATCTTATTTCTCACAGACGCACATGTTTGGCATGGCAAATGAGTGGAATACCTTGTCCACATGTATGTGCGGCAATCAAACTAGTTCACCATAGCATGTATGATTATGTAGATGATTGTTACGAATTGCCCACATAGGAAAAAATATATGCAAATACCATAAGGCCAATTGCAACACATGATTGCCCACAGCCTGGTGCACCTACTGTGACTCATATGCTGACCTAAACATTCTTGCATCCACCGATAACAAAAAGGCCTCTAGGAAGGCCAAAGATTAATAGGATAGCATCTCAATTCCAAAATAAGAAGGTTTATCATTTTGAAAGATGCAAAGAGCCTGGACACATGCCAAGACATACAAGAACCCAAATCTCGGTTGAGAACATATTAAAGTCAGCTATTTTTTGTATATGGATGTAAAGGGAATATTTTGTAAATAGATACACACCACTGGTTAGTTTTGTAATTACATGCAACCCTTATGTTTTTTTTTTGGATAGGTTGTGGAATAAGTGTGGTTTCATGTATATGAAGGTGTAAATGAAAGTTGACTATGAATTGGCATGTTAGATTCTGTTGTCATTTCAATTATCATTACTTGCACGCTGTGTTGTCATTAGACTTGTTATGACTTGTCAATCATTGCACTATGACTTGTCAATGAATTTGCTGATGTAAGTTGTCAATAATATGAATTCAAGTAATATAACCTTTTTTACCATCAAATGATATTTTCAATCTGTTACACCACATTATCGTATTGTCTTAAGGTTCAATTAAAACTATCTTAGACCATATTGGATAGTCTTGGGCTCAATTCTATCTCAAAAACGCTAATTTTCAGATTTTCACTATTTATCAGGTAAAAATCCAGTTTTCTAGCCTAACTTCAAAAATTCATAATTTAATATAGAAAAATCAAAATGGAGTGGTTCAAAATTCTATAAAAATATATTTAAATTCTTTTTTAGGGAAAAGTAGTCTTGTGAACCAGTTCCATTGGAAAAATCATCAGGTTTTTGTGAAAGTCGCCTCCGTCTATTAGGCAAAAACCCTTTTTCTAGATTCTGAGCCTTAACTTTGAAAAATCATTAAAAATCATGTAGTTGGCCATTTTTAACTTGTTAGCTATCAAAATGAAGCTCAAAACGTGATCTACAAACATACCAAATTTCGTAATTAAATGCATTCAGGAACTTAATCAAAATGTCACGAAAAAGTAGTGGTGTCAGTGAATTTACAGCATTGCCCAACATAATATTACATAATCCAAAAGTCCACGAATTTTTATGGTATGATACCATAATTTTAACCTTCAATATGCAACTTGCCCTTGGATGTTTTAGGTACTAAAATGTTAGATTGTATTTGGGAAATGAGATTTCAATGAAATCTCAATAGCAAATTAACCAACTATATCATCAACAAGTATCATCATCATGCATAACTACATTAACTACTATTGGTGAACTAGCATGCTTATCATTTGGCAAACTCAATCATGCAAAGGCCAAAGCAAAAAGTGCAAAGAGCAGCCACATCACAATCAAGAAAGTTCATCCATATAATAGCAATTAATCATGCAATAATCAATAATGCTAAGTTAATGTTAGTAGTTAGGTTCAACTTGCTACCTTGCTCTAAAAGCTTGAGTTTTTTTTGTTTCTCTTCTCCTTCACAAATATCAAACCCTAGCATGGTAATCCATCAAAAAGGGCAGCAAGAGTCATTAACCAAACCAAGTAAAAGCAAGAACACAACTTAAACATAACTCTGGCTCTTTAAAGCTTCCACATTTGTTCTTTCATTTATGACCTTTGTTTTCCATAAACCTTAAAATTGCTTCTTGACTTATTCCCACATGATTTTTCATGTAGATTCCAAATATGTGCTTAGATTTGAGAAAATAAAATTCCTCCTTTCAGTTCTCTCTTGACCAAACCAAAGGGGTCCTTTAACCAAAAATTACAACTTTGATTTTTAATGCTTCCAACACTGGTTCTTTATGTTTATCCTACACCATTTTTCATTTTGAGCACAATGGAAGCATTAAAACATTGAAAAAAATGTCCTAAGGTCCATTTACTATCTTGGCCAAAATGGTCCATATGATACACAACCAAGAAAACACTTCAAAAATCAACTCACAACCACTTGCAACTACTAGGATCTATCATGCTTTAAAGTGTTTTAGCAAGTGTGATCAACAAAAATTCTTTCCCTACCATATATACATTTCATCCAGCACCCAACAAAGAGAGGAAACAAAAAATTTTAACCATACAAAGAAAGAAAACAAGGCAAGGATCCATTTAGAACTAAGAACTAACCTTGAGTCCTTGGTTGTATGATCAAGTTGGTAGCTTTTCCCTTGATTTCTCTTTGAGCTCTCTCTTTTCTCTCTTGGTTCTCTCTTGGCCGAAACATCATCTAAATATTAGGGGGAGATGAGCTTGTTTAATGAGCCAAAATATCCCAACCACCATCATAAATGAAATTCCAAGTGTCATTACCCTCTTTAATCTTACTTTTTCTTTCATAATTAACTAAATCCAAATGAAATTAATTACCAAAAGTCAAAATCCTCTCCATTTGAGAAATGACACTTGGTAAGTTCAAATTCTCTCCATTAGGAGCTTGACACATGGCTAATTGTGAACCATTTGAATTGCAAGACTCTAGTCTTGCTTTATCGGTGCACTTCGACTCTGGGTTTAACTTTGTTTCTATAATTATAGTATTTTAGCCTCTGTAATTATTTTCTATCAGATCCCTAATTTATTCTCTTTATTTTTATCTTCCCAAATTGCCCTCTTAGTCTCAAAATTAATTTTCCAATAATTAAATAAAAAGGGAAACTAATTTCCTTCTCTTTAGGGTTTTTCCACATTTCAAAGGTATTCGAAAAAATCTTGGATACTTGAGGGTCTTTATTTAATTCCATAATTTCTTATAATTCCTTGGGATATCATAGGAATTTTCTTAGAATTTTATTCCCCTTAAAAATATTTATTTGGAATTTTCAAAATAAAATCCCTTAAATTGGCTTAAATCACCCTTAAATTCTTTTGTAATTTCTCTAAGGGTAATTTGGTCATAAAACCATTTTTATAATCTCATATAATTCTCAAGGATATTATCCTTTTTTTTTCTTAATTTTTTAAGGCTTGAAAAATATTATTCCATAATTATGTTTGACCAATTTTCCTTAATTAGTCAAATTTCCATAATTAGCTTGGAAAATCATAATAATTATTTTCCACCAAAATTCTTCTAATTCTCCTTATCATTTTTGGCCCTTAATTATTTAGGAATATTTCTTATTCCTAATTACCATGGTATTGGATGTAACACAATCACTCTGTCATATTATATTTTGGTTATATTGTCATATATAATCATTAATAATGAAGTGTCAAAAACTTACCTCTTCCTGTCCCCTGTCAATAGTGGCACTGTGACTTGTCAAAAATAGCACACTGACTTGTTAATGGAGCACTGTAACTTGTTAGTGAGAACACTATCCCTTGTCAATGGTCACACTATGACTTGTCAATGGAGCACTGTGGCTTGTTAGTGAGAACACTGTCCCTTGTTAATGGTCGGAGCACGGTGACTTGTTAGTGAGAACACCGTCCCTATCAATGGTCATACTATGACTTGTCAGTGGAGTACTGTGACTTGTTAGTGAGAACACTGTCCATTGTCAATGGTTGCACTATGACTTGTTAGTGAGAACACTGTCCCTTGTCAATGGTTGCACTATAACTTGTTAATAGAACACTGTGACTTGTTAGTGAGAACACTGTCCCTTGTCAGTGGTCGCACTATGACTTGTCAATGGAGCACTATGACTTGTTAGTGAGAACACTGTCCTTTGTCAATAGTCGTAGTATAAATTGTCAATGAAGCACTGTAACATTATTTATATAGACACTTTTAGTTGTGAAAATTTTGAATATCAATTGTTAATATCCACACATTCCTTTGTAATGAAATTCTTATATCACCTGTCATTAAATTAGAATATTTTTTAAAACACTATCCCTTAATATCTTTGCATATATAAAACAAAAATGTAATAAAACCCTAAGAAATTAGTATTACAACATGTGATGACAAAGGTAATAATATTATAAATATAATTTGATCAGTTTGTTACAAAATGATCTGTTTACCAATCATCTTACAACACATATCATGGGCTAACAAAACAATTAGTAGACTACTCTATCTCCTCTTCTTGCTCTTATTGTAGTCTGATAGTATCGACATCACTTCACCCCCATGTTCATTATTTGGATGGGTAACGAACCACCACAAACAACCAACCTTCAACTCTTGTAGTTCATTATTGGAGTATCGTGGCGTTGTATATCCTGCATCATCACAAACAGTGCCATCCCACTCTTGTAGCCAAGAGAGAATATGAACTCCACATGAATCACTGCCAAGGAAATTGAATATATTAGCACCATGCAATTGTTATTGTGAACAAAAACAACATAACACAATTAAACAAAACAACTACACTCACGTATCATTCTGCATATAAACTTTGGCCTATCTCACTTCGTTGTGAATTTTGTCCTCATTGGTAAACAATTCTGGCTTAACAGCATGCAACATCGTATGGAAACAGTTTATCTATAAAAAAAACACACATAATCAAAAGGCTTCACTAACAACGCAGCATCCAGTGACAAGGGACAGAGCATCCAGTGAAAAAAAACACAGCATCCACTAACAACTAACAGAGCTTCCAGTGATAAGGGACACAGCATCTAGTGACAACTAATAACATCCAATGACAACTAACAGAGCATGCAGTGACAACTAACACAACATCTAGTGACAACTAACACAACATCCACTGACAACTAACAGAGCATGTGATGACAACTAACACAGCATCCAGAGACAACTAACAGAGCATCCAGTGACAACTATGTAGGCCACTAGTGACAACTATAAGAGTAGTCATTGACAAGTATAACAGTAGCAAATAACTACACATAGTCTGTGTTGCCATAAATTGTTTGGGATTGAAGTGCCCTTTATTTGTCCTCTTTTTCTTCTTTGTATCATGTTGTTGCTCACCCCCTTCTTCTTTGCTTCTTCCTCTGCTTGTAATCTCATGAATGTGCTGCTATCAACTAAGGAGTCAAGGGCGTCAAAGGTCATGGTCTTTGTCTCTAAAACATAATAAAACCAGTTATCTTCAAATAACGTAGGACCGAAAAGGAAGTCGCAATCTATTATACTGTACCTAATATATTTAGGTAATATTTCCCTTTCATGGTCCTCCCATTTCCATCTTAAAGGATTGGCTACCATTTTTTGCATGAAATCTGCAAAAAATATATGCTGTTTCACTCGCCCCTCTTTATCCTTTTAATCTCCAACAAATGTCTTTGCCACCATAGTCATAAACCAAAATTACAATACAAAGAAATTACAACTCTTTACCATCAAATAACTCATTCTAATGTTAACTATCTACATGTGACTTACCTGTCGTTTATCCATCTTCTACGTTGGAGACATTACAGCTCACCACGGGTTAGGAAGTATCCATACATCAATACAAAGTATCTAATGCAAATAAAACAATTATGAAGTCAATAAATCTATAACATAATATAAATTTAGACACCAAAACATAATATTTACTGCTTTTGCTCCTCTTCATCACACCTTGCTGTACACATGTTAAATAAAGCTTGCTTGTCATCAATTGTTCTCTTTTTTCCCAAGCTTACTTTTGATTTCTAGAAATGGATACCTAAGAGCCTTACCCTTACTTATCACCCTTGTTGATTTCCTCACATATTTTTTCCTTCCTCTTGCTTATCCTCTTCATCCTCTTCTTCTCTTGTATTTCCTTCTTCATCTTCTTTGTCTTCTTCTTGCTCTTTATCCTCTTCATCCTCCTCTTCTCTTGTATTTTGTTCTCCATCTTCTTTGTCCTCTTCTAGCTCTTTGACCTCTTCATCCTCTTCTTCTCTTTTATTTTCTTCTCCACCCATCTCCTTTTCTGATTGATTTTCTTGTTCTTCTTCTCTATCATCTTCCGATTCAGTTCCTTCTTCTTCAATTTCCTCTTCCTTTGATTCACTTCCTTTGACAACTTTTTCCTCTTCTGATTTAGATTCTTCTTCCTCATCTTTCTCCTCTTCACTTACACTGTCACTATCTTTTGTTAATCTTGACTGAAGGGCCATCATTTCCTCTCCCAGCATTGACACTAATTGTGCATATGTTTTCTTGATCTCCTATACAAATAAAATTCATAACTTCAATATGTAAGCAACAGCAAAGAAAAAAAAAAGTACATTAAGCCTGCAAGTCCACATACCAAGTGAGTTAAATTTTCTAGATAAAAATTGGTGGCTTGACTAGGCGGGCAATATTCCTTGATCGCTCTCCTTCTCCATGTGAACTCTTTGCTGTACTTTCTTTTCATCCCAAAATGCAAGAGCATGCTTAACATGTGAAGCTTTTGTTTCCCCTAGTGGAAATTTTTGTAGACAATACATTTGCATGTGACATGAATGATAAGTTAACAGCAGCCATTGACAACATTCAGACCATAAAATGACAACAGAAATATACAAATTATAATAGCACTTACTTGGAGGAAGTATAGACAACCTGACAAATTCTTCTTCTTTCAGTCAACTTGCCTTTTTCTAATTGTTTCTTGTACACTCTAATGCCCTTGTATAGTTCATTCAACGCATAAGATGACTAATCAAACCCACCCAATCAATTCTTTATTGATAGTATGGCCTTTAACAAATAATCAGTGACACAAATACTTGTATTAGGACACAACAGCGTTCCTAATGCAAACATGACAAACAGCATCTCAAAATTTTCATCTTGTTTCTTCTCAGTCAACAATGACGCTATCTTCTTGTATGGAATATTGCCATACACAACCTTCCATTGCTTGAACACTTCATCTTCACTACTCACAACTACTTTAATCTCTTCCCCCTTAAGTGGTAGCCCCATAAAGTCATGCACATCATTTGCCCTCATTTTCCTTCTCTTCCCTCTTATGGAAATGCTTTTTGTTGGAAGGTTGAATACACACATAAACTCTCCACACAATTCTCTTTGAATTGTGTGGCAACATACTTCAACCAACTTGTCAAAACCTATCTTTTCTAGCCCTGTCCATTAGTTCCTTCTGTAGAGATATTATAGGGGATATTATAAGATATGTAAATATCCTGTAATTAATATATAGGATACGATATGATATTATTTCCTAGTAATGAGCCATTAATGCCTAGTCTCCTCTATTGTGTATATATACCCCTTCAAAATATTAATAAAATATAGGATTTTCATTCACCAAATTACATGGTATTAGAGTAGGTTTTATAGGGTTAAAAAAAAAATTTTTGGGCCTCTGGTGCGTCTCTACCACTGTTCACGAAGCTGCCACAGAGCTTTGGTTTCCTGCCCTCTACAGTGAACACGTGCCAGTCAAAGGAGGTCGTAGGGTCCTGATCGGCCGTCCATCGAAGTCTCGTCATCGTCTGAGCAGCGTGTGGCCTTCACGCTCTGTCACGTCTGCAGCGTTTTCAGGCATCGTCTCTCCTCAGTCAGTCTGCCTCACCCTTTCCGACCCATCCCTGCTATTTCTACTTCCTGGGTCCCCTTGTTTATTGTGATTTAGAGCACTTTGGCTTCTTGAGAAAATGTTAGCACTCTGGTTTGTGGAATTCTGATTTGTTTTATTTTGTGGTCCCTAGTATGATCCATTTGGCTGATTAGTGTTGCTGTGAAAATTATTGTCCTAATGGCTGATAATGTAACATCCTGACTTTTAAGCCTAGAAGTACCAGAAATAGCATGACTTAGATAGGCTACCAGACCCTTTTTGAGTAGAAGTTCCAAAGATGAGAAAGGAAGTCAAAGTAGTTTTAGGGACTAAACTGCAAAGTAAAATTTTTCAGGGACTCAAGTATAATCAAGGCTAAAGGCTCCAATAAAGTTTTAAGGACCCAAAAAGAGAAAAGAGGCTAGATACAGGCCAAGGGTTAAGTTAAAAACCTCAAAGGGAGGATTGTATGAAGTTAAGTCCAAGTAGGGACTAAATCGTAAATTCAGAAAATTATGACCAATAGGGGTAAAAATGGAAGAGTATACAGAGAATTCCAAAAAAATCCCAAAAAATGGGAATAATATTCTAAAACTCTTTTGTGAAGAGAAATGATGAAAATACCTCTGAGGTAGCTTAAATGGAATTTATGAGGTTATGACCGGTAAAAAGTATACCGTTTGAAATAATTATTTAAAATAGCGAGAGACCTCAAAAATGTACACAAAAATAAGGTTAAATGGTTGAAAGGTTGCACTAATTCATAAAATTAGTCCCATAACCAAAAGGCCAGTGAAATGGCTGTAATAAATAAAAAGCTGGTTATGCAGATAAAAGGGCATTTTAGCAAATAATTTTATGTAAGGCTTAAAGGGAGTGTTATGGCCTGAGAAAATTTATAGATATTCTCTAAAATTAAAGAGAATTTATGGAGTAGACAGAAGAATTTTCTAAGCTCTAGAAGGCTACAAAGAAAGTCGGAGAAACGTGGGCCAAGTAAAATAAGAGGAAACTTAGGGAACAAGTTTTGATCCAATGGCTAGGATCTAATCTCCCTTCTCCTCCACCATATTTGTGACAATTGGCACCTTCTAGAAGAATGAGGTAAGGATGATGCAATGATGATGTAAAAGTCACCTTCTAAGCTTTTTATGCATTGTAACTCCAGTTTGACCTATCAAATGAATGAGTTAAGTCACGAGAAGCAGACTTGTAGTACACATCTCAAGCTTTAAAATAAGAGCTAGATCACCCCAATTGGATGTCTACACAAGGAGATATGAATTTTCAAAGTTGAGGTAAAAAATCTGGAAGTTCCAGATTTTACGAAATAAATAGTAATATTTATTGATTAAACTGTATGAATTGGCCAAGGATAAGTCTAATTGGATATTTTTTTCCTTAAAGAGCATCGAAATAGCTTTCCATAGAATGTTAGAACACGTCAGTACAATATTTATGGAATTAGTTATGAATTTTTGAAGTTGGGCCTGTAATCTGGAATTTAAATAGTGAATAGTAACCTGAGTAATTATGTTGAAATTTTAAATCCACGGGCTTGTGTCATGATCTGCTTGAACCATAACACTTACAAATGTGTACTATGAGGGGTTAAAGACAAGGCATTTTATTTTAGTATCAGAGCAGAGGTTCTGGCAAGTATGTAAGCAGAGTAAAGATTCTGGCAAGTGTTGAGACAGAACAGAAGTTCTGGTAGAGGTTCTGACTAAGGTATAAGCAGAGTATTGGTTCAAGCAAAACCCGGTATGAGGGAAAACCTAAATTAGAAAAGTAATGGGTTACTAAGATTGATCCAATTGAGGTTAAGATATTGAGGTGTTTTCTCCAATAGAAATAAATATAGAAGAGAAGTAAAGAAAGACAGAGAGTAACCTAAGAGATAGGTAGTCATTACTAAGAGACTCCCCCCTAGGAGAGGAATGGTTGAGCTGAGAGAGATTGACCAGGGAATGATTCAAAGTTGAAAGACATCTCTAGAAGGTAATAGCTAAGAGTATGGTAAGCTAGTAAGGAATAGGAGTCCAGACCCTAATAGGGAAGCAGGGTGACAACCTAAGCCTTGGGTGATTGGTTAAAGGTGGCTGACTGGAATGTCACACAGTACAGGTGTTTTAATAATTAATGCCTGCTATGTAATATGATCACTTTATGATTAGTATATGACCATAGAAATAAATGGTTAAGGGTACAATAAGCTAGTCAGAGGTATAAGTCAATGCTCTAGCAAGGGAACCGAATGTCAACCTATACCTTTAGTAATCGATGTGACCTCAATAGAAGCAAGGTAACGAGATAATATGCTTGAGGTTCGTTTAAATCCCTGAATAGAGATAGAAATCCCTAAAGGATAGTGAACCAAGAGGGACTAAGACTAGATGATAATGAATGAAGGGTCAATGATGACCTAGGTGCTTGACCTAGATACCACACAGTAAGGTGATTAAACATTCGCTGTGTGATGTGATGAGGGTATGGTGATCAATACCTGACCATAAGAATAATTGGTCAAGAGGGAAAGAAAGTTAGAAAGAGTAAAGTTAGGCAAGATCCCTCTTAAGGATAGAGATGAAAGGAAGTGAATAAGAACATGATAGTGGATGGTTGCATTGGGAGCTAATGCACAGGGAGAGATAAGCAAAGTTCCTGGTGATACCTAGAGCTCGATGATACTTAGATACATGATAATGTCAGGGATTAAACAGTATTCTTTTATGTCCCTAAGGTATCCAAGAGCCTGCGACCATGGCACTCAGGCCATTAAGGAATCTAAGAAATGAGATTCCTATAGATAGATGCCACTACCTTTACGATTGAATAATCTAGTGGAGAGGCTCCCTTTGATAGCGATATGGTATTGAAGGAATGTACCCTGGTAGAGATTGCATATGAGAAAAGTCTTGACCATGAAGTACCTCTCTAAGATTAGGAAGTGGTTCTCCGAATCAGAGTGACGCTGCTCTAGTAAGAGTATGCTATCCTCTGAAGGAATGAAAGGAAAAGTAAGTGGTTGAGTTGACGATGCTCCAGTCAGAGCAATCTGTCCTCCCACAAGAAAAGTAGAAACAACCGAGGCAAGGCACAGGATAGACCTTACCCCAGAGAGAGAGAGAGAAACTGGTTAAGACAACAGAAGTGTGATATGCAAACAGATGCTCATTGAGCTTAACAGGGTACTATGGAATACTGAAGGATAATGAGAATATGATGATATAAGTCCTCTCCTGATGTTGTCCAAATTGTTAAGAGACAATAAGGACTATAGAGTCCCAAGACAAGGCAGGCTGGCATTGATATAATGGCAAGTTAATGGGCTCTAGAGATGAGCCAGTGCCTAAGCATTCGAAAGGCTCAGGAAAAGAAAAGTGGCATAAGGAAGCTAAAACTAAGGGCTAAAGTAATATGGAAAGGCTAAGAGTTCCAGGAGTTGACAGAAAGGATTGAGTAAGGCCTAAGAAAACGATACTGATATCTGTGATCAGTCTTGGGGAATAATCAGTCAAGTTACTAGCTGAGTGGAGGTGACCTATTTTATTACTCAACTCTATGGTCTAGAGTCTCCTAGAGATCCTAAGATGGCTCAGATTGATGATAGTATTCCAGGGTCATGATGGATCCTGAAGAGGTTTACGGTAGAGCACAGTAGCTCCCGAGGTTATGGTAGACCATGCCTAAGAGAAAATGGCAAGCCATAAGGGTAAAAGTACAGTACCTCTTTGGGAAGACGATGACCAGAGATGAGTTTAAGATACTAAAATCTCCTTCAACAGTGGACTAATAAAGAGAGAGTACCCTTGACTTGTTTCAGACACCTTTATTGTCGATTAGACGGGGCTCAATTCTGTTCTAGTCAATGAAGGAAAGAAAGGAGATATGCCCTTAAAGTAAAGAGAAATGGCAGGGTATGTCAAAAAAATAGATAAAATCGGTATTAAGAGAACCCAAAATGTCATGGTATAGTAAAATACCAAGAAGACAGGTATACTGTCATGGTATTATAATGAAAAAATGAGCCTAAAGTATAGAAGAATGTGAGTAGTGGTGACAAAATGCTTAAAAGTAAAGGCCACACTCATGTAAGTGACAAAAAAGTATAAAATGACAAGTCATATAAGTATAGAGCCCAGGGTTGAAACCCGTAAATGAGGTATAATGAAAAGTCAAAGAGGTCAAAGTTAAGTATAAGTGGGGATATTCTCCTCAGTTAACCTCTCATTAAAGAGAATAATAGATGTTTGACACGGAATTTCGAGGAGAAATTCTTTTGAGAGGGGAAGAATTGTAACATCCCAACTTTTAAGCCTAAAAGTACCAGAAATAGCCTGAATTAGATAGGCTACCAGACCTCTTTTGAGTAGAAGTCCCAAAGATGAGAAAGGAAGTCAAAGCAGTTTTAGGGACTAAACTGCAAAGTAAAAGCTTTCAAGAACTCAAGTATAATCAAGACTAGAGGCTCTAGTAAAGTCTTAAGGGCCCAAAAAGAAAAAAGAGGCTAGATACAAGCTAAGAGTTAAGTTAGAAATCTCAAAGAGAGGATTGTATGAAGTTAAGTCCAAGCAGGGACTAAACCGTAAGTTCAGAAAGTTATGATCAATAGGGGTAAAAATAGAAGAGTATACAGAGAATTCCAAGAAAATCCCAAAAAATGAGAAATAATATTCTAAGACTCTTTTGTGAAGAGAAATGATGAAAATACCCCTGAAATAGCTTAAATGGAATTTATGAGGTTTTGACCAATAAAAAGTATAGCGTTTGAAGTGATTATTTTAAATAGCGAGAGATCTAAAAAATGTCCACAAAAATGACATTAAATGGTTGAAAGGTTGTACTAATTTATAAAATTAGTCCCGTAACTAAAAGGCCAGTCGAATGGCTTTAATAAATAAAAAGCTAGTTATGCAGATAAAATGACATTTTAGTAAATGAATTTTATGTAAGGTTTAAAGGGAGTGTTATGGCCTGAGAAAATTTATAGATATTTTCTAAAATTAAAGAGAATTTATGGGGTAGACAAAAGAATTTTCTGAGCTCTGAAAGGCTATAAAGAAAGTCAGAGAAACGTGGGCTAAGTAAAATAAGAGGAAACTTAGGGAATAACTTTTGATCCAATGGCTAGGATCTAATCTCCCTTCTCCTCTACCACATTTGTGACGTTTGGCACCTTCTAGAACAATCAGGTAAGGGTGATGTAAGAAGATGATGCAATGATGATGTAAAAATCAACTTAGAGTTCTAAAATTGCCCTTACCCTTTCTATTAGCCACCAATGGCATTTTGGTCCATTCAAGCTAAAGTTTTGGCTATAAATAATCCACCTTGGAAGAGAATTTTGGTAGCTATTTGTAGAGGGAAAACTCTACCAAATTTTAGAGAGAAAAACGTGGGGGTGAAGGCCAAGAAGAAGGAACAAGATTCAAACTTCAAGATCAAGGTATGTGATGGTTATAGCATCTGACATGATACCTATTTCGAATAATTTACTCTTTGTATCAGATTCTGAAATTTGGCATGATTAAAGTAGATTCTGTAAACTTTGAATCCATGGGTAGAACACTTCATTTGGATATGTGTACGATTTATGGTGATTTTTCAAAGTTGGGATTTGAAATCTAGAAACAATGTTTAACCTTTAGAAGACTGTCAAATTCCGTTCAATTATGTACTGTTCAGAATATAATTGGTTCCTGAAACTATTTTTCCTTTAAAGATAACTTAATCATATTTTACTGAGACTTGGAACCACTCAATTTCGATTTTTCTAGAATTAATTATGAATTTTAAAGATGAGCAAAAATTATGGAATTTCTGCGTGAACAGTACCCGTGAAGCAAAATTTTCAAGTTTGATCTTCATGAATCTAAGGCCATCTAAAGTGATCCTAATTGACAAGAAATGGATCTTAACGATGGGAAATGATGAGATTTATGTTAGAAAAGCTAGAAAAAAAATCCTAAAACCAAGAGAAAGTGTTGAGGTTCAAGAGAGCTAGTCTTGAACATTATGTAATCAAGTGGTTCTAATCGATTGTATGATCATTATGACTATGTTTAGGACCTTGGAACATCCAAGAAGATATTTAGTGATGTTGACTGAATGCCCACATAGTTGGAAAGTCAAGGGAGTCAAAGGAAAAGTAAGAGGAAAGCTTGAGGTGCAAGGTAGTGAACTTACCTATTGTCATTGCTTGATGTTGTATGATTGTGTGTTGCTGTGTACATGTTATTTGAATGTTATTGTGACATGTTTTAGTTGCTGTAATTGCTATTCATGATGAGTAGATTATGTCTCCATGGCCATGCATTAAGAAGTTAGCTTTGAGCATGCTAATATGTCACTAATTAACAAGAGAATAAACAAGTTACGTGTAGTGCATTAGCATCCATCTAGCATGATTAATATGGTATTGTTTGCTACTGAGAATCCCCCAAATCTCACCCCCTCCCTAACCAACCATTTAGGTTAATCAATAATGGGCAATAATAGCATGAGAAGCAAAGAGAAGAAAGTGGAGAATTGTTCATGTTAATGAATGATATTATTATTCAATGTGTAATTCTCCTATTATGTAATTTATGTTATGGATGCCTGTGATGTCATGTGATTAATTATAATATTTATGGCATGAATGAAAGTGTATGAGCATGAATGGGAAAGAGTAAGCCCATGTTATGTATGCCAAAGAAATAAAAAAAATTAAAGTAAAGAGATGTTAAGGGATAAAACGTATGTCCTATAGTAGTGAGTTTGTATCTCTAGTTTGACCTATCAAACGAATGAGTTAATCCACAAGATTTTGCAGACTTATATTACACATCCCAAGCTTTAAAATGAGAGGTAGATCGCCTCAATTGAACGTGTACATAAGGAGATACGAATTTTCAAAATTGAGGCACAGAATGTGAAAGTTCCAGCTTTTATGAAATGAACAGTAATATTTATTGATTAAACTATATGAATTGGGTAAAGATAAGTCTAATTGGATATTTTTCCCTTAAAGAGCATTGAAAGAGCTTTCTGTAGAATTTTAGAGCACCTCAATACAATTTTTACAGGATTAGTTATGAATTTTTGAAGTTTAACCTATAATCTGAAAGTTAAACAGTAAATAGTAACCCGAGTAATTATGTTGAAATTTTAAATCTGCAGGCTTGTGTCATGATCTGCTTGAACCATAATGCTTACAAATGCGTACTCTGAGGGGTTAAAGGCAGGACATTTCATTAAAGAATCGTGTTGGTAGCCTAGTATGAAGAGAGACGTGACAGACTGTGTGTCAAGATGCATCACTTGTCAAAAGGTAAAGGCAGAACATCAGAAGCCAACAGGACTCTTACAACCTTTGAGCATTCCGGAGTGAAAATGGTATAGCATATCTATGAACTTCATAATGGGACTACCCATACGATCACCCTGTCGTGTAAGCTCTCAAATTAATTAACTAAATTAACTTTATATAGTATAGAGGTCAACCTAGGTTGTCTCTCTCTATAAGAAACTTTGTTAAAATTTTGAAAACCTTTTTAATTAAGAAAAACGTGATGTAGAGAAAGGAGTAGGAAAGAAAATTGACTAATTTGTTTAAGAAAATAAATTAACAAAAATAAAAAGAAAATAACATAAGTAAAAGAAAGCAAAAGGGACAAAAAATTTACCAGAATGATGCACTTCCCAAGGACGTTGGTGAGTAGCTATCACGGTTTAAAAGGGTGAGGAGTTTGTATAAAAACAATTACTAAGTCAAAAGGAAAAACCCTAATAACATCTAAGTCATGATTAATTAATTAATAATTATACCTAGAGAACTAGCATATATAATCACCATTCAATTAATCATTTAAAAACCACTTAGCTTGTGAATTCAATTAAACAATTATATCTTGTTCCTTAAAAGAGAGTTATCTATCAAAAAACCTAGAGTATGAACGACTTGTGCAAATCAAAATAGAAATCTATAAAGATAAACACTCATAGAATCATGAGGAAATTGAAAATATATTCATTGAAAACTTCAAAACATAATTGTTCAACTGAAACACAAATCAAATATCAGTCCGCAAAAGAAATAAAAAATCTAACCTAGGAAATTCATAAACGCAACATACTAGTGGATTGAAATAAGAAAACTAACAAACTCCCTAATATAAACAGGAACTGAAGCCACGTCATCTTGCCCTCAGAAACAAAGAGGACTAGCCACACATATGGCTAGATGACACCATAATGATAAAAAGAAAATAATGAAAAGAAGACAATGAAACAACAGGACACAAGAGGAAGCCAAGTGTATGCTTGTGCTTGTGTAGTGTAGATGGCTTCGTTACTTCTCTAAGGCTCCTTTGATCTCTTTTTATAGCTTTTAAATCTGTCCTACTTGGATGAGAAAACCCTTGAGCCTTCTACCTTGATCTTTTATCTTCTTTTATCTTGTAATCTTGATAGAGCTTTGAATTTGAATTCTCTTGATTTGGTGTGATCTTCATGGCAACCAAAGTAAAAGAGCGTTTGAATTTAAATGATATTGAATAAAAGGATAATATCTCAAATTTGAATAAAGATATGGTGGTAGGATGGATTAGGGTTAGAGTTTAGAAAGAGGATAAAAATGATAATGTGGATATTTAGAAAATTAAATGGATAATGGAATATGAATAAAATATTTATTTAAATTCAAAATACATTAAGGGAATTATCCACAAAAGAAATTAATTATTCAAGCTCTTTAATTTATGGTGGAAGAAAAGAGATATTCTGGCTAGATATTTTGGATAATTTCTAATTAGATAATTAGAAAATCCTCTTGTAATGCCACGTGGCTACCAAAATGTAGTTTTTCAAGGGGTCTATGTTTTGCTTGACAGAACATTTTTTGGAATCAAAGCAAAGATACCTTTCAAAAAGGAAATTATAAAAATATAATAAAAAAAGCACTTTTAAGCAATTAATTCATATAATTTCCTTAAATCAAAATATGAGTATATATTGTATTTTAAACCCTTTAAACATTATAAAATCCTTTAATTATACATAAAAACATATTATAAAATAGGGATATATCAAATTCCCCCACACTGAAACCTTTGCACTCCTGAGCAAAGCAATAAAATATGAAATCATTCAAATCAACAAAGCAGGCAGAAAGTTGAACAATATTTGAGCATAAAAGTAATAATCTAATTGATTATATCCCTCAGATTAGTAAGAGTCATAGGATAAATTAATGCAAATAGATTAAATTGGTATTCAATTAAATTAATGGGAATAAAGCATGAGAGAACACTCAATATATATCTGTGCCACTCATCTCTCCTATATGAGGTATTTGTTCCACTCAATTCACTTGTTTAGCCACCTTACCATAAGCTTGTAATTATCCTAATTTACCGCTGCTAATTACATGTGCATTCAAAAATCAAGATGTCTTTATGGCTTGTAATGTTGGAAATAAGTTAGATAGAATAGAAGACGATGAACAGTAAGTAATATGCATGCAGAAGGAAACATATGACATCTTTATTTTATATATGTAGTGCATAAAAGATAAATATGTGGCTAATTCTAAGATGCAAAGGGTATTTCTTGGGGTAATTTTTTTTTGCAGTATTATATTTTTCTTTTTTCTTTTGTTGCTCTCTCTCTCTCTCTCTATTTTTTTCTTTTGCACCCCATAATATATAAGAGCAATAGCAACAATACAAAAAAAATAATGCACTTTAATCAATTGCAAAAAAGATGTTATGAGAATAAGTTATATGCACACATATAAACTTACTATAAGATGGAATTTAAGAAAAGCGTTGGGCTCAAAGGAGGTAACTATGGATAAAATATAAATTTGGTTTGTGTTTGGGATAAAAGGGTTTAGAATATGAATGCCTCAATCATTTTAAAGAATTGCACATGATTAGGTAGCTATAAAAAGAATTAAGACAAGTTCTAAAGAATAAAATGAAACAAGTGAAAAACACACAAGAAAAAAAAATTAGGCTCAAAATACTTTCCAACAAGGGTTTATCTCTCATGAAGTAATTCCCATTAATAAACTGAATATCATATTAATCACAAGACATTAATTCACCTATTTCAATTACTAAAATTAAGAATAATAATTAAGCAAATTATTACAATTAATAATGAATATGTAGGATTTCTTACTTGTATAAAGTATTATCTGAATGATCTATTTTCTTTTATTTATAAAAACAAGTCGTGCATTAGCTTAAGAAGATACATAATTAATTTATATATGCAGGTTCAATCCCATCCCTAGTGTGTGTGGGATCTTTGTATGCCCTGGTAATAAAAAAAATACATAATTAATTTATATATTAAGAAAATTGAGGTATTTATTTATAACAAATATGTGTTAATTTATAACATACATTTTTTGATTATGCATTGCAACTAGTTGTTAATGGAAATTCTCTTATTATAAGTAATCAATATTAATACTTTGAGAAAAATAGAGTACAAAATTAATTGAAATATTATATCAAATTAAATATTTTATTTATCTCCATTAATGTTTGGAAAGCCGAGCCAAACCAAATAATTCAACTGGTCGGGCCTTTAGCTAGAGTTACTGACGACTCATTTTACCGGTAAGACTCGTTCTTGATATCAGGCTGTGTTGAACCAGAGAAAAGTTGTTTCTGAGCTAGAACTTTCTTTTAAGCCAGAACCCAGAATAGATCTGCAAGAACTAAATGGCTAAACATGTAGAGAGAAGTGGGGGTAGAAGACCAAAATAAATATCTAGAAAGAGATAGATGAGGGTTTGTCATCTTGTCTTACTCTAGCTCTTCTTGTACCTACTTGTTCATCAGCCATCTAGCATGTGTTTCTAATAGATTTTGGGTGTACCTGGAGTGTTCCACGCCTTCAGATAGCCATGCAGAGGTCCAATTATGATGACAAACTCGGATCGATGTTACACGGCAAATGTACCGGAAGGAGAGGAAGAACAGAGAGAGGAGTAAGAAGGAGAGGTTCGACGGCTCTTGTTTTTTCTTCTTCTGATAAAAAACCAACCCCCCATATACCGTTTGGCTATAACCGTTCTCTCCTATCTCAAATTACAATTTTAAATAAAAGGGGAATATTGCAATTCCTGACCCAAATGTTCTGTTATTTGCACTAAAGCCCCAATGTAAATGGGCCTGGGTCCAATCCACCAAGGGTGGACTGGCCCATTTTCCTACATCTGCCACTCACACTTGGTGGATTAGATATCGTGGGTCTAGTCTCTCTCTCTTCCCTTAATTTCATACTTAGTGCTTTGCCGCGACCGTGTGGGCATGACGTCTTCATCGAGGTGCTTATACTAGAAATCCTTTTATGGGACCAGCACAAGTCACTGTCTCCTTTATGTAGCTTAGATTTTAAAGTTGTGCCTCAAATGTCCTAGATTTACCTATATACACTTTTCATGGCAAATTTGATCCCTCTAGAGTTAATACTTGACTCAGACCACCTTCCTCATATGTCTAGTGTCCATATTTACAGCAACAAAATATCATAAGGGACATGTCATGGACACATCAATATCTCAGTTAATCTTCCTTTTGCCCCAATATCACTTTGATATGAATCAGTCACTTTCTTGGTATAATACCTTAGATTGCATCTATCTTGACCGCATGACACATGCCAAAGTAGCAGTCACTGAAACATATCATTGTGATGTTGTCAAAGTCAAAGGACACCATCGGGAGGAAAATTTCTCCCTAGGACTCACACAGCAATGAATCAAGGATCTTTCACTTGCTTCCCTTTTGCGGTTCTCACAACACATGTGGTATGAAGCACATGCTACAGTGTTACTCTTTCACCATAAAAGCACATGTCGTTTATCATTAACATTGTACAGACTTAAGTCCAGACACACTTAGTATTTAAACCCAAATTCTTCAACTCTGCTCATATCTACAATGTCGATGTTGAAGAGTTTGTTATCTGGCTACAGGTATTATGGAAGTGGGATTCTAAACTTTGATCTAACTTTATTTATGTGGATCTCATCTTGAATTGCTACACTTTAGTCAAGGCGACATATAGTTTGTGTTTCTTTCTACCACATCAACATTCTTTGCTACTTTACTGGTGAACACAAGTGTCTCATCTTTGCTCACTCCACCTGAGCATCAAAGGCGGGTTGCTCATATGAGAGAACCAACCCTTTTAACCTGTACGACATACTAGACATTGTATACTTCCGGACAGACATATAAAGTGATGATAAGAAAATATATAAATTTCATTAATTATAAAAATCATATTATATAAGGTCTGCATATTACACTTTACACATACCAAGGGCTTGGATATGTTCCTTAAAAAGTTTCTCACCTATTTGTTTTGTTGAGGGATCTACTACCATATACTTGGTTGAAATCTACTGTATACTAACAATCTTTTATGCTATATAATCTCTAACAAAATTATAATTGATGTCAATATGCTTGGTCTTGCTGTGATACCTAGGATCTTTGGTATAGGCTATGGCTGCTGTATTGTCACAGTATACTAACACCGGATTAGTACTCTTGTTTCCAGATTCAAGGTGTTCTATAAACCTTTTCAGCCATAAAGCCTTTGTATTGCTGCGGTCTATGCCACAAACTCGGCTTCCATTGAATGTAAGGCAATGCACGTTTGCTTCTTATTACTCCAACATATAGCGCCATTATTTAGCAAGAAGGTACAACCTGAAGTTGACCTTTGTTCTTCTTCATCTCCACCTACGTCAGCATCAGAGTACCCAATAAGGCACAGATCGCTTCCTTCATAGCACAACATATAATTAGAAGTGCCCTTTAAGTATCTCAAAATCCTCTTTACTACTTTCCATTGCTTTTCACCATGGTTATAC
Organism: Neltuma alba; assembly: GCF_004799145.2. Taxonomy (NCBI): domain Eukaryota; kingdom Viridiplantae; phylum Streptophyta; class Magnoliopsida; order Fabales; family Fabaceae; genus Neltuma; species Neltuma alba. The sequence goes on along the minus strand of NW_021636050.1, from coordinate 117,191 downwards.
TGGAATCTGCTTACCAATCCCACTGCATAACAGATATCTGATCTTGTACACATTATTGCATACATCAAACTGCCAATAACACTGGCATATAGAACTCTTTCCATCTTCTTTTGGTTAGACTTGGTTTTGGGACACATGTTAGGACTCAAAGCCACTCCAGTAGTAATAGGAGTACTTATGGGATTGCAATCTTTCATGTTAATTTGCTCAAGAATCTTGTTGATGTAATTCTTTTATGAAAGAGAGAGGATTCGTTTTGAACGATTTTTTTGGATCTTAACTCTAAGTATGTACTCTACTTCACCCATATCTTTCATTTCAAAATTCAATGAAAGCCATTCTTTAATAGCCACCACCGAATCTAGGCTATTTCTGGCCAATAGTATATCATCTACATATAAGGATAATATCACAAAATTACCCTCAAACTACTTAATGTAGACACAGTGGTCTTCCTCTATCATCTGGAAGTCATATGAGGTTATTGCTTTGTAAAACCTCAAATGCCACTGTCTGGATGATTGTTTTAATCCATAAATACATCTTTTAAGTTTACAAACTTTGTTCTCCTTTCCTTTTTCAATGAAACCTAATGATTGTTTCATATAGATTTCTTTATCCAGATCACCATTTAGGAATATAGTTTTTACATCCATCTGATGTTATTCTAGGTTTAAACTGTTTACTATTTCCAGAATAAGTCTAATAGAGTTGAAACGCACAACAGGTGAGAACGTATCTTCATAATCTATGCCTTCCTGTTGTGTGTATCCCTTTGCCACTAATCAAGCCTTATATTTGTCAATTGATCCATCTACTTTTCTTTTAATCTTGAGAACCCACTTGTTCCTAATGGCTTTATGCCCTTTTGGAAGATCAATTAACACCCAAACTTGATTCTTTTCCATCGAGTCCATTTCTTCTTCTATGACTTTCTTCTATTCCTCCTTGGCAGGACTTAACAAGGCTTCTCGTACAGAACAGGGCTCATCATCTCCTTCTAGAGTAACTAAGAAAGATTCACCTTCTATTTGAAAACGTCTTTTAGGAATACTTTCCCTATTACTCCTTCTGACGGGAGCTGTTTGTTTATCTTTCTTTCTTTGTTCATGTCTTGATGTTGACCTTTCTTGGCTCCCACTCAGATTGACACACCTAGATGACTCTGGTTTGTCAATTTGTTCTGCACTATCTTGTTCCTGTGTCTTATAAAGAGAAACAGTGTGGTCAACATCTCCTATATTAGGAAATTCAGTCTTAATAAATGTTGCATCCCTTGATTTTATTTCAGTCACCGTTCCATCTTCATTTTCACCTATGGAAACATATCCCTTTGATTGTTCAAAGTACCTTATGAAGATATATTTCTTTCCTCTAGGACACAATTTCCCATACTTGTGGGAACTGTCATGGATATACGCTGCTGACCGCCAAGGTCTTAGGATGCTTAGTTTTGGTTTGCATTTCGTTCATAACTCGTAAGGTGTGGAAGTGACTAATTTTGAGGGCACACGATTAAGTATGAAGGTTGCCATTAACAAAGTATCACCCCAATATGAAATTGGCAGGTGTGCTTGAGCCATCATAAACCTAACCATATCTAGAACAGTTCTGTTTCTTCTTTCAGTAACTCTATTTTGTTGTGGAGTCCCAGGGATAATCAGTTGTCTAATTATCCTTTTCTCTTCATAGAGCTATTTGAACTTGATAGTGAGATTGATTTGCGACAATTGAAAAAAGGCCTACAACAAAAAAAACCATATGTTGGATTTATAAAGTCAATGCAATCATATAGAAACCCATTAAGAAATTAAGTAAAATATTTTGGTCATCCTTCTATTTTGTCTTAATTACACGTTCCTTCTATTTTAATAATACAAATTTTAGTTCAAACCAATAACACTGTTAAGGAATATTCTGAAAAGATTCTTTAAGTATATTTTTTAATTAAAAAATATTAGAATAAACCTTGTTTATTACTTTACCCCACATTATATTAAATATGTTGTTTATCTTTTAATATTAATATTTATTAATAATATAGTTAATATTTTTACTAAATTTAGTAAGTTAAAACATAACAGTACAATTTTATTGAAAATACATACACACACACAATTATAAAACATTTTCAACTAATATATATTTAAGAAATTACATCACACGTAAGTTTTAATAAAATAAATGAGATTAAACATTTAAATTTATTGTAAAATAAAAATTTGTATCTATAAAATTAACTAAATTCATAATATGAAATCGATTTAATAGTACAACAAGACATATTAAAATATTTATTGAAATTATTTAATTTCAAATAAAAATATATCATGTGATTAAATAATAATTATTAAGTAATACTTATGTTAAGGATGAGAGTCTTGGTCAAAATAATGGGTCAATCCTATAATTTAACGATTAACTAACAATTGGCTGGATGGAAGTTGAACCTCAAAACTAGAAGGAAGGTTTGTGGAACATAAATTTTGATTTTAAGGGATATCCATAAGGGTTTCCAAAATAAAAAGGAGGTCATTGTAACTTAGGTTAAATAGAGGGAGGTTGAGGTACTTTACTGTAAGAAATTTTATTTATTGTCCGTTTTATTGGAAATACCTACTTAAAATTTTCCGTAGCACTAGAAGACAAAGGCAACCATTTGGTAGAAGATCCTCCTCACTTGCAAGTGGACTGTTGTAAATATTGTTTGTAGGTGTCAAAAGATGAGCCCCACACTGCTTGAGATTGTGAGGGTCCAAAAAATAAGTGGTTTTGGGCTACTAAATTGTCCAAAAGAAGGAGTGAGCTTGTAGTACAATGGGCCACCAAAGGCAAATTCGATAGTTTCCCCTCACCCTTTATGCAAAGTCAAATGCAGTATCGAGAACTTTTATTAGAAATATCTGTCAAATTAATGTCATTTTAATTACCATTATGGTTCTTTAATATTTGCAACCAATGACTTTAATGGTTTGAAATCCTCATTAAGCGAGATAATGATTTTATAACTAACATTTAATTATGTCTAAATGCCCAAAGCTTTATTGTGACATGCGACTTATAAAAGGGGCATGAGACCGGAGTTCAGAATACACACCGAATTCTGAGCTTTTAAGCAACTCTCCCTTCGCTCCTCTAGTGTTCTAACTTGCTAAGTTCTCTTATCTTTTGTCATTCTGGTCATCATGTTCTTATAGGAAGAATCCATTTAATCTTGGATAGTGTCGCATCTTGCTTTACGAGTAGTTGTGGAATATCTCTTATGGACAGTATCCATAAGACACAATTCAAATTAACTAGTTATTTGCAAGGATTGCTGCTAATAGGTTCTATAGAGCATTAGTGTGGAATCAGATGATCCATTAAAGTTTTTAGAGAATTTAGATGCTATCGCCAATACAGAGGACATCTGATGAGGACCTGGTGGTGCATGACCTGCAATTAAATGTCACTGTCACATTGATAGCACATAGAATCTCTAGAGAAATCTTATTGACATTCACAATTAACATGCATTGTTAGTTTGACTATTAAAAAAAAAGCACAGTAAGTTCATGGAAGAAACGAGAGAAAGTAGTTTCCAAGGAGGAATGAATCCCCACAGCCCGAACCACACAGATGATAAAAAATATAAATACAAGGCAATGATATTATTAAAAGTGGCCCACTTGATTCTCAATTTGGGTTCTAGATCGTTATTGAGCCTTCTCTTGGCATGTCATTTCTATTTTCGTGTGTTAAACCTACTACCCTGTCTCTAAAAAGCTTTGTGACATCTCTTTTGCCTAAGCCAACATCTTTTAAAGCTTTCTCAACTGATTTTCCAAAGTTGGATTGCTTGGTTGCCTGAAGACCAACTATAAGTAGTCAATATTGCTTTCCTTATGAAGACATCTCTTAAAGCAAGAGTATAACCCACCTTTAGTTTTTCCTTGTAAGCAACAAAACAATGAAGTTGCTCAGGACTCATATTAGCCATTAGGAATTCAATATCCTCAGCTGTCTTTAGAATGTTATAAATCTTAGCTCCTTCAATACCATCATTATAAATTTGTAATCCTTTCGTTTCTTTTTGAAGGTTGGAAGTGATGCTTTCTGCAACAACAATGCATCTACAGCCATATAGGATATGAAAAAATAGCATAAAGTTCACACATTAACCAAAAAATTTACTATTTATAAATCATATCGACAAAACTAGCATACACAAATGATAATGATATAACTGGCTAAATTAGTAAATAAATGTAGCATTGCCAAAACCTTATTCCCCTAATACAATCTCACATTAATCACTACAGCAAAATTCAAAAATGTTCCAAAGCTCCCCTCGCCATGCTCAATTTACAAAATGCTCTACAAGCCTTACATGTCACATCCCGCTGAATTTAGTATTAATAGAAGGGATAAAAAATTTGGTTAATGGCCTATAGGAAAAGAAGATTGGCTAAGAAAACTAGGCATGGTGTGAGACCAAAAAAGGGCTCGAACCAGCAATTTCAAATGATCAGTCCATGAAGGACAAAACGGGAAAATATGAAAACAATTCTAAAAAATTTCCAAAAAATGGTAAAAAGGTAAATTAGAGGTTTTTGAAATCTCAATGGAGGCCGTAAAGATGAAAATGGTATAAAAATAGATTATTTTAGAATTTCCTAAAAACAAAGGTTTTTTGGGAAAAATAGTGGAAATCGGGTGAAAATGATTATTTTAAATTAGTTAGAGGCCTCAATAATTCTGGGAAAAAATGGAATGATTATCTAAGTATTTGATTAAATTTATAAAATTGATTCCAGGCCTTGGAGATCCAGGAGTTAATTTTAGGAAATTTATTTCTCACAGTTTTACTGATAAAGGCCTAATCAGGAAAAATTCAAAATAAATAGTTACAAGTAGAGAAAATTTCTTAAAATTTTCAAATCATATTATTATATGAAAAGAGGATTTTTCATGGAGAGAAATACAATTTTGGAGGCTCAAAAAAATTATGAAAATTTAACAAGTGAATAGTAACTGATAAACTGTATTTTTGTTTGGAATTAATCATTATGAGTGAGCCCCACTTTTTCTTTCTTTTTTGAGGTAGAATTGGGTTTCATTTTTAGCTAAGGAAAGCCCAAAATTTTGTGCAATTAGTGGCCTAAAAATTAAGTGGATTTAAGTCTAATTTCAATCAAAATATCAGTAAGAATGTTCTGGAGACTAGACACTTGGCATGATCTAGAAATTTCAGCACTTGATGGCAGCCAAATGCCCCTCCTATGTGGTACTCTCTCATGCCTCAAGGAGGGAGAAAGCGGTAGATTATTTCACCTATAAATATCCCTTAAATACATGAAAATAGGTAGAAAATTGGCAAAACAAGAGAAGGTTCTGTCAAAATGCTTTCTGAAGCTTTAAACATGAACTTATTGAGTGCATTTGAACAAGGAATCATCAAGCTTTAATCAAGGATTCACTAAGGTGTTTAAGCTTTGGTTTAGTTAAGATTAAAGCTTGTTTAGTTAAATATTTGAGATAAAATTCAAGAAGGAGATACTGTCCAAAATTCAGTTAACATGAAGAATGATTAGGGAAGAATAGAAACCATGATTTAAGGCCTAAAATTATATGTTTAATTGATGTTTGGAAGAAAGCCAAGATAGGATTCTAAATAGGTTAATTTGACCATCATGTTATCTTGGGGTAGGAGTTTGTTTCAAGGTATGTTGATCATTCCAATGAATTTCAAAGGTGTTTTTATGTAGGGAAATACTAAGGAAAAGTGTTTGAAATCATTAGAATCAAAAAATAAAATTTTTGGAAAATATATACCCTAAATTCGACCAAAACAAAATGAGAGGGATCATAAGGATTTTGATTTTCATAAAGTTGAATGGATATTTGAATTCTACATGAAAAATTGTGTAGGAATGAACTAAAAGATTATTGGAATCAATGGAGGATTAATTATGTTGAAAATCAAAGAAAAGGGGAGAATTAAGAAAGTTTAAAGTTAAGTATTGTATTCAAGTTGAATGATTGTTAATGTGGCTTGGAATTACACTTGATGATAGGTTTTGTGGAGTAAATTCAAGGTGAGCATAACTCCCTTAAGGAGGCTGAATTACATTAAGGGTTAAGAGGTAGCATTGAATCTAATTTAATTAGGAACAGCCCAAGACAACAAAGGAAGTGAGAAGCTTTCTGGGACTAGCAGGGTACTATCAGAGGTTTATACGTGATTTCTCTAGAATTACCCTACTAGTGACCAAGTTCACTCAGAAGAATCAACCATTTAATTGGAATGCTAAGTGTGAGGTTAGCTTCCAAGAGTTGAAGTAGAAATTGACCTCGAATCCCGTGCTAATAATCCATGATCCTACATTGCCATATGTGGTGTATACAGATGCGAGTAAGTAGGGATTGGGATGTGTGCTGATACAGTAGGGTCAAGTAGTTGCTTATGCCTCACAATAGCTAAAGACCTATGAGGAAAATTATCCCACGTATGACCTTGAGCTGGCAGTGATTGTATATGCCTTGAAGATCTGGAGGCACTATCTATATGGGGCAACCATTGAATTGTATTGTGACCATAAAAGTCTCGAGTGCCTACAAGACTAGAAAGAACTCAATATGAGATAGAGGAGATGGATAGAATTGCTCAAGGATTATGACTACCAGATAAAGTACCATCCAGGAAAAGCAAATGTGGTGGCATATGTGTTAAGCTGGAAGGTAGTGCAAGTGGCATCATTAATGATAAAAGAGCAGGAGTTGATTGAGAATATCCGAGATTGGAATCTTACTGGCCAGATACAACTGATGGTTGGCCAAATTGGAATTGCAAAAACTGAAGCACGAGTCATGGAACAAATAAAAGAGGCCTAACAGAGAGGTTAATTAGCCGACATTTTTAAAGCTAAGGTGCTAAGACATGAGACAAGGGATTTTGAGATAACTCTAAAAGGAATTCTGAAGTACAAAGGAAGAAACTATATCCCCCCTAAAGATGAGGTTAAGGGGCAGATTCTAGAAGAGGAACATAAAAGTTGATACACCATACATTCAAGCATGACCAAGATGTTTCGGGACCTTAAAGAATCATTCTGGTGGCCTAGTATGAAGAAAGACGTCATAAAATATGTATCAAAGTGCCTCACTTGTCAAAAGGTAAAGGCAAAACATTAGAAGCCGTCAGGACCCCTTCAGCCTCTGAACATTTTAAAGTGGAAATAGGATAGTATATCTATCGATTTCATCACGGGATTACCTCATACATGATCAGGGTGATTGTGGATCATCTGACAAAATCAGCTCATTTCTTGGCCATAAGGAAAGAGTACCAACAGGAGAAGTTGGCACACGGATTTACATCAAGAAAATTGTGAGGTTGCACAAAGTACCTAAAATGATCATATCTGACAAGGACCCATGGTTCCTCTCTAAATTTTGGAAAGTGTTAGATTTAAAGTTTTGATGATAACAATTTAAGGAATCTATGTTTTAGTAAGTTGATCGATCAGGTGGATTTATCGATCACTTAATAGATAAAGTTCCTGTGTAAACCAATAACTTAACAAAAATATTAATCAATAACTTGATAGATAAATCAATTTTATGTGTTGATCGATCAATTGATTGATCATCTTTAACACTATTTTGTATAGAAGTTTGCAAAAATTTATTGATCAATTAATTGATAATCTAGTGATCAAACAACTGATAGATAATAGGATATGAATTTTGGTGAGTGTTTATCGATCAGTTGATCGATAAATGAGTTATCAATGAGAAGATAGATAAATAGTAAAACTTTCCACTCTCATTGTATTTTGTTTAATCACCATTTATCGATTGCTTTATCGATCACCGCTTTATCGATAACCTATTCTATCATTGCATAATATCTCACTTACTTATCAATATTTTTTCTCTATTTAAGTGTTTTTGAAAATTACTTTATCGATAAATTAATCGATCAACAATTTATCGATCAAATGATCAATTAACCCCTTTTCACTAATTGAAATTGTTTAAGTCTTTATTTGATCACTTGATCGATCATTAATTTATTGATAAAATGATTAATCATCCAATCTACTGAATATTCTGTTTTCACATAACGTGATCGATCAAACTTGCCCCTGGGATTTTGAACTGAACTTCTCTACTACATCATTATCGATCACTTCATCGATTAGTCTCTGATCGATCAGTTGCTCGATCATTTTAGGATTTATGCTCTTTATGGAAATCTTTGTCAAACTGCGTTTTATCGATCAGCTTTCTTGTCATCCATTTATCGATAAATTATTCGATCAATATTCCTTGAAAATAAATTCTCCCTTACTTAGCTTGATCGATAAATTGATCGATCTAACACTTATCGATCAATTATTCAATCAATGATCCAACTCTTTCAATACCAGAAGCTATGGTGAGATCTAAGGATCTTCTAAATATTTCTCTTCAAGCTTTTCTCAGTGCTGCTAATTAACTTAATACTCTATTTTAAAGGTTTCAAAATCATAGTTGACCTTAGTCTTTTCACTACATAATCTTTGTGAAGTCATTCTTTTTATTTATCAATCACTTGTTCGATTATGAGTTAATCGATAACTTGATAGATAAATATAGCTATATGTTTCAAAATCCTTCATTTTAATTAATCAATAACATAAGCAATAAACTAGTTATCGAACATGTCTTTAATCAAGGTTGATCAGTTTATAATTATATTGGATCTAATGTTTGATTGATTTGCTTCTACCCTATCATAAGAATATTACTATCATTTTTTCAGTTATCTCCCTGAATTTCATTCTGAAGGAAAAACTTATTAGATTGAAGTATTGTTACAGATTACGAACAAAGCTCAATGGTTATCCAACGGTTATTCAGCAGCCTTATAACCTACCATGTCAGTGGCATTAAGGGTGTGTTTGGATGAAACCAAACCATGGTTTGGAGAATAGCTTTTGGAGAATAGATTCTGTGAAGAATTGATTTTGTAAAAAAGTGATTCTGAGAAGTGAGAGTGTTTGGATAGTTGTTATCAAAAGTACTTTTTATATATACAAATTGCTAAAAAAAATAAGTTAATATGATAATTATATAAAAGATAAATTTTATGATATATTTTAATTTGAAGGAATAAAATTGTTAATAATATATTTTTTACCAACATAATTAATAATACATAAAATAATGTAATTAATATGTGTATATATGTTTATAAGATATAAGGTTAAATATGTTTATAAAAAAATAATTGAGAAATGTTAAAATCATATTATTGTTGAGATCTACTCTGACAGGCACAATCATCTCTCCAATTTGAGCCAGAAGCAGAATGAATTCACTTCTCCTGAAACCTTGGTTTTGGATTCCAAAACCATGGTTTTGACCCAAACCATGGTTTCAGATTATTGGCCCAAAATTGATGCTGTTTGGGTGACATCTCAACAAAACCATAGTTTTGCCTCCTAAACCATGGTTTTGAGGGTCACCCAAACAGACCCTAAATGGCAAACATCATTGTAACTAAGAAAACACGCAACTGAACTGTCAACGGCTAGAAGTTCTTCTGTCTAATGGTTATTAAACTTCCACAACTATAAAAGGCGCGAAGAACCATTGAATGCGGATTATTGAATACACGAGCTACCTTCTACAAAAATCTTACTGTTGCATTCAATACTCTATTTTTGTCTTTACTGAGTTTAGTGCTTCTCATTTATTTACTCTGTGAAAGAGATTAATATATCATCTTTAATCACTTTCTAAGTGTAACTCAAGAGTGTGGACTCTTGAGTGGGTTTGTAACCTTACGGGTAGTAAGGGGGAGTGATTGAAAAAATCAACTACTGTACTAAGGCGCCAAGAGCCCATTTAATCTTGGATTATAATGGAAATCTCAGAGGTATTTTGAGGACTAGACGTAGGTCAAGCGGTTAAGATTGAACCGGTATAAATCCTGTGCCTTTGCTCTGCAATGAAATCTCTCCAACTCAAAGCTCTCTATTTTATTTATTTTACTATTTTTATTCGGTTAAAATTTTTATAACTCACTAAATTCACCCTCCTCTTGGGTGAGACTGCCACTAACAGAAAGCACTACAGGAAGCAATGGGCACTAAGCTAAGTTTCAGTACGGCTTATCATCCTCAAACAGACGGGTAGAGAGAAGGAGTTTGAATTTTATAAATCTAATTAGATATTTGAATTCCTCATGAAAAATTATATAGGATTGAGCCAAGAGATTATTGATTCTAAAGGAAGAACAATATTGTTAAAAATCAAAGGAAAAGGGAAAAGTGTATAGGTTGAAGTTAAAGTATGTGTTTAAGTTGTTTAGTTGTTAATGTAGTTTGTATTTATGCTTGAAACAATAGGTTTTGTGAGGAGAAAACAAAGAAAGGCAAGTTACATCAAGGAGACCGAATTATTCAAGTGTGAAAGGTGGCATTGAATTATAATTTGAATATTTGTTTTGCTTGTTTAATGTGATTATGTTGGTTGCTTTGATTGAAGAACTTGTGTTGTGACTATTGTTGATTTGATGATGTTGGATTATGTTTTGGCCAAATGCATGAAAATATGTTATTGTGAAAGTATTAATGTTCCTCTCTTGCTATGATGTAAAGTATGATTTTATGTGACTTGAGGATGTCTTGAAGTTTCAAAACATGTCATGTTATAACTTGTTTGATTTGCATGAGAATTATAGTTCATTGCTTCTATGAAATCTCAATTTATGTTTCAAATAGGGAGTGGCTCATCCATGGACAAAGAGAAGGAATTGGTGTTGGGTTGAAGGAATGATGTGAATTATGTAGTGTTATATGATGTTATGTAATATTTTGACAAAACTTTATAATGATGTTGTAATGGATTATAGAATGTACTGTCTTGTATCTATGTTTATTTAATGTGCTATGATGCTAGAAATATGGATCATGGAATGGCACATGGAAAAAGAAGAAAAAATGAAAGAAAGGTATGACTAGGGGATAAAAGTACCTAAAACAGGGGCAAACTTGTGCCACATAAAATAATAAGCAAATAAATGAATTTGGCTATGAAATTGGCGGTCTTATAGATCTCATTTTTAGCTTTAAAACAAGTGGTAAACTACTAAATTTGGAGTTTTGTGCTAAGAGTTATGCCCTCCCAAAATTGGGCTAAAATACTAAAAATTTAAAAATTTACCATATGAACAGTACACCTTGTTGAATTTTCTGGTGTTGCTTTGGATGGAATCAAGGCCAATGAGTTTTTTTTTTCCCTTAAAGAACTCATGACAAGCTTTAAGTGAAAATTAGAACCACCTAATTTTTATTTTTCTAGAATTAGTTATAAATTTTCAAAGTTGACTTAAAAATCCAGTGAACAGTATACAAACAGAATGAAATGGAAAATTTTGAATCTTGAAATTTTTCATTCTTGAGCTATGGGAAATGGATTATAATGGTTCCAATTGATACATAATATAGTAATAAAGGAGATGTGACACTTTTTGGTATCAGGAAAAAGAGTTAGATTTTGCTGAATCTAAGCTCATATTTGAATTCCTTAGACAAAATTGTGTAGGATTGGCTTAAGAGAATAATTTTTACAAAGCTAGAACACTATATTATAAATTAGGAAAAAGAGATTAAGTTTAAGGACACAAGTCTTTCATATTGTATAGTTCTTGGTCCTAGTGAGTAATGTGACCCTTGTGGTTGTGATTAGGACCTTGAGACATCCAAAAGAAGGTTTAGATGTGGTTGACCGAAAGCTAGATGGTTGGGAAGCTTAGGGAGCAAGTTGAAGAACAAGAGAAAGTTTAAAAACACAAGGTAGCAAACTTTACCCTACTCTTATATGCTTGGTATTTACTTGCATGTATGACATATTTCTATGTTTATATGATTTTATGAACTCATGTATTGTAACTGTGAATATGTTTGAAATATGCTATAGGCCTATGTGTTTTATGAGAAATGCATGATTTCTTCCAAACACATCATTATATTATAAAGATGCTAAGTTGCAAGTATGTTATAAATGCAAAGCTTGTCATGTATGTTTGGGTGGTTATTATTTGCTACTGAGATTCTCCTGAATCTCACCCTCCCTTAATCAATCATAGTAGGTCAAATGATAAGGAGAAAGCATGCATGAAGAAGGGCAAGAAGATGGAAGTGAAGAAAGTGGAGAATTTACATGCGTTTCAATGTAATGATTGACGTCGATAGTAATGTAATTAATTGTCGATATGTCAAGCATGAAATGTGATATAATGTTTAATGTTTAATGTTAATGGCATGCAACTCAAAGTATATGAATGAATGGGAATCCATAAGGCTAGTTGTTGCATGTTTGAATGGAGGGAGAATTAAAAGCAAGAAGTTAATGAAAGATAAAACGTAGGACATGAGGTAGTGAGTTTTTAGCTCTAGTTTGACCTAGCAAATGGTGGAATCTGACCATGAAATTTGGTGATCATATACTTCACATCACAAGCTTTAAAATAAGAGTTAAACCACCTCAATTGGATATGTATACTAAGAGATATGAATTTTCAAAGTTGAGGTAAGAAATCTAAAAGTTCCAAAATTGACCAAATAAACATTGAAGTTTAATGAATAAACTGTATGAATTGGGTAAGGATAAGTCCAGTTTTATATTTTTTGCTGTAGAGAATTGAAAAGTCTTATAGTAGAATTTTGAATCACCTCAATATGATTTTTATAGAATTAGTTATGATTTTTTGAAATTGGACTTGTAAGCTAAAATTTAAACGGTAAATAGTAACCTAAGTAATCAAGCTAAAACTTATAATTTTAATGGTACTTTGCTCATGAAGATCATAAACAAAAAGATTAAATAGTTATAGAATAAGATGATTCCACTGGTCAAGGTGATAAGAAAAGGCCTAGCTCATGAAGAAGCAACATGAGAGATGGAAGACGAAATTAAAAAAAAAGTATCCAAAACTTTTCATATAAAACTATGTTTTAATCGAGAATGAAATTTTTTTTTAAAGGGAAGAAATGTCATATTCAGTTAATTCTAACAAGAAAAATGACAAATCTAGGATTAACTAAAGGCCAAACAGTATAGTAAAAATATAGAAGGAACAACTTTTAAAGTGAAACCCCCAAGGACTTAACTGTCATTTTGAAAAGTTTCAGTCAAGGAAGGACAAAATTGGAAATTATGCCCAAAATTCCTGAAAAATTTTAGAAATTCATGGAAAATAGAATAAAAGGTCTAAGATAGTGTTTGAGGCTTGAAAAATAAAAATAACATAGAAATAATTTATTTTAAAATTTTCTATAATTTCATGAAATTTTGGCTTATTAGGGAAAAATTGGCCAAAAGGAAAATATTTAAAACATTTAGAAGCCTCAATAATTCATGAAAAAATAAAAAAAATTATTTTAGAGGTTATTACAAATTTTAAAATTATTCTTAGCCTCTGGAGATGCAAATGTTAGCTTTAAAATATTTAAAGCCAAATTATATTGGTAAGAGGTCGCTTTCAAGAAAATTAAGTTGAAAGAGTTATAAGCCAAAATTAAATTTGAAAAAATTAGAGAAACCTATCTTCATCAAAAGGAAGCTACTGGTGCAAAGAATAAATTTTTAGAAGTATTGGATTTAAAAGGATCTAAGAAAAATTCAATCAATATTGTAAGATTATGTTGTGTAATAATCACAAGCTTAGTGGGACAAAATTTTTTCTGATTTTTCTGCTTGAAATGACGCTAAAAATGAAGGACCTAAATAGAATAATACACTTTGTTAAGGGTTAAATTTGGAAGAATAGAATTATTAAATAACAAATTGTTATTGTTTCACATGTGTAATAGGTGACACATGGGGTGTCCCTTAAGGTGGCATTTTCATTGAATGAGGAGGATACCTAATAAGATTTATGTGGCAAAATTATACGGGATTATGAATATGATGGTGCCAAGTGTTAGGAGAGTTAAATGGTAACTTGAAGAAGTTACCATATAGTAAAATATATATCCCATCCTCTTTTCTTTGGATTTTTTGCCAACTCCAAAGAGCGAGAAGGAAAGAAAAAGTCAACAAGTGAGAAGGTCGGAGGAAGAAGAGAAGATCATGCAAAACCCAGATTAAATCAAGTGCTAAATCCATATAAGAGCTTGGATTTTCTTCTAGGTTATAATGTTCCATGGTTTGATGGTTTTAAATATGGTTTTAATTGATGCTGTTCAATTTTGTTTATGAGGAGACAGATGTTCTTAGAAGACTTTCAACTTGTAAAACCTAGGGTTATATTCATCCAGACTTAGTGCTTTGAGCTAGGGTTTTATTTTTGTTAATTTGATACTTCCAATGAGTTTAGAAGATGAAATTGGATAGGGATATGTGAAGAACATGTGTTTGGAGCTATTAAAATTGAAAATGGAATTTTTGATTTACAAGAGCACACCTCTCAGCTAAGCTTAGTTATAGAGGAAGGAATTAGATCTTGATAAATCTAAGTATGTATATGAATTCTACATAAAAAAAAAAAAGCATGTAGGAAAAGCATGTGGGAGTTAAGTTAAAAAAGATGATGCTAAGACCCTAAAATAAAGGTTAAAGGGTTAGGGTTTTAGGTTAAAGCGTTTAATGGAATTGTTTAAGTTGATTTGGAATGCTATTATTGTTTACTTGATTGGCATTGGCATTGAACAAGAGAGGGCTATAAAACAAGAACAAGGAACCAATGAATCAAGTTTATAAAGAGGTAGCAAGAACTTGCAATTTTAGTATTGAATTGCATTGGTTGCTTTTGTTATGTGTATGTGCCATGATGTGGTTGAGTTATGGATGATGAAATGTGTTTAATATTATACCCTGTTAATTTTAACTTGGGAAATGAGAGAACTAGGATTGACTGAGGGCCAGGTAGTGTAGTAGGAATATAGACAGAACAACTTTTGAACTGAAATCAGATGAGGAACCTGAGTGTCATTTCCAAAATATCTAGTCAATATTAATTAGAGTGGAAAAGTACACTCAAGATTCCCAAAAAATCATAAAAAATAGAATAAAAGATATAGAACAGTATTTGATGTCTAAAAGATGAAAACTGTATAAAATAATTTATTATGAATTTTTTGTATTTTCTTGGAATTTTAGCTAATTAAGAAAAATTGGTCAAATTGAATTATTTAAAATACATAGGGTCCTTAATAATTCATAAAAATTTAGAAAAATTATTTGGAAGATTATTATGAATTTTAAAATTGCTCCTGGCCTCTGAAGTTGTCAAGGATAGCTTTAAAAATATTTAAAGCTTTATTTTGATTTGTAGAAGGCTGATTTCGGGAAAAATTTAATTGAGTTATAGGTCAAAATAAAATCTAAGAAAATTAGAGAAAATTCTTCTCATTAAAAGGAGGCTATTGGTGTAAAGAAATGAATTTTTGGAAATTAATAAGATCCAAGAAAAATTCAACTGATACTATGAGATGTATAGTGTAGTAAGTATAAACCTGGTGGAAAATTTTTTTTGCCCCATTTTTCTGGTTGAGTTGGTGCCAAAATGGAGAGGAGAGGATCTAAATAGAATAATACAATTTGTTGAAGGATAAACTTAAAAGAATGAATTATTGAATCAAAAATTTGCATTTTCCATATATGTGTAATAGGTGGCACATGTGAGGTGGCGTATGGCATTGATTAAGGGGACACATAAGGAGGTGATGTGGCAAGATCATGAAGGGAGTGGAGCAAGATCTTGAAAAATGTTAAGGGGTAAAAATAAATGGTAAATGGAAGACCTGCCTTATGGTGATTTTTGAGCATTTTATAAATATGAAACCCCTTTCTCTCTTGGCCATTTTTCGACCAAACCAAGAACCAAGGGAGAAGAGGACATTTTGGCCATAGTAGGGAGAAGGAAGAGGAGAGGAAGGTCAAACAATCCTACATCAAATCAAGTGCTTATCTAAGGTAAGAGTTTGAACTTCTCTTCTAATTTATGATGCCTTGTAGTTTGATTGTTTTAAATATAATTTTGATGAAGTTTGGAGCATGAAAACATTAGGGTTTGATGCTATTTATGTTGGTTCATGTTGATACATGAGTGATTCAAAGTTGGTATTTAGATTAGAAGGCAGAAAATAGTTGGATTATGGTGCCTAAACCTGGTTTTGGAAAGAATTCCATCCTGTTCCCTTGAGCGAGGATCTTATTTTTATTAATTTGATGCTTCCAATGAGTTTAGAAGGTGAAATTGTGTGGGGACATGTGAAGAACATGTGTTTGGAAGTATTAAAATTGAAAATGAAATTTTTGAATTCCAAGTATACCATTCGACCAAACCTAGTTATAAGAGAAGGGGTTGGATTTTGATAAATGTAAGTCTATATTTGGATTCTACATGAAAAAGCATATAAAAAAAGCATGTGAAAGTTAAGTTAAAAAGAATGATACTAAAACCCCAAAATAAAAGCTAAAGGGATTAGGATTTTAAGTTAAAGTGTTATTGGGATTGTTGAAGTTGATTGGAATCCTATTATTGTCATTTGACAATAGGCATTGACATTATGCAAGGAAAAGCTCAAGAGCAAGAGGAAGTATAACATCTAAACTTTTGGGCCTATAAGTACCAAAAATAGCCTGGATTGGATAGGCTACTAGACCCCTTTTGAGCAGAAGTCTCAAAGATGAGAAAGAAAGTCAAAGCAGTTTTAGGGACTAAACTGCAAAGTGAAAGTTTTAAGGGACTAAAGTATAATCAAGTTAGAGACTGTAGTAAAGTCTCGAAGGCCCAGAGAGAGAAAAGAGAGTAGAAAGAGACCAAGGGTTAAGTTAGAAACTTCAAAGAAAGGATTGTATGAAGTTAAGACCAAATATGGACTAAACCGTAAATTCTTAAAGTTATGACCAGCAAGGATAAAAATGGAAAAGTATACAAAGAATTTCAAGAAAATCCTGGAAAATGAGAAATAATATACTAAGTCTTTTTATAACGAAAGTACCCCTGAGGCCGATAAAAAGTACATTGTTTAAGGTAATTATTTAAAATAGTAAGAGACCTCAAAAATGTATGCAAAAATGAGGTTAAATGGTTGAAAGGTTGTAGTAATTTAAAATTAGTCTGCAATCAAAAGGCCACTGGAATAGCTTTAATAAATTAAAGAGCCGGTTTTGCCGATGTATTTAGTAAATGAATTTTTATGCAAGGCTTAAAGGAAGTGTTATGGCCTAAAAAATTTATAGATATTCTCTATAATTAAAGGGAATTTATGGAGTAGACACAAGAATTTTCTGAACTCCGGAAGGCCATAAATAAAGCCGAAGAAACATGGGCCAAGTAAATTCGGAGGAATCAAGTTTGATCCAAGCTAGGATCTAATCTCCCTTCTCCTCCACCACATTTGTGACACTTGGTATCTTCTAGAAGGATGAGGTAAGTATGATGCAAGAAGATGATGCAATGATGATTTAAAAGTCAACTTGAAGTTCCAAAATTGCCCTTACTCTTTCTATTAGCCACCAAGGGCATTTTGGTCCATTCAAGCCAAATTTTTGCCTATAAATAGGCACTCCTCCCTTCATATTTCAGCCAAGTAAGGAACTATAGGGGAAACTCTTCGCTCTTGCATTTAGAGAGAGAAAGAGCTACTTCTAGTGAGAGAAAGTTCACCTAAGTTCAAGCTCAAGATCAAGGGTATGTGATGGTTATAGCACCTGATTTTATGCCTATTTCAAATTAGTGACTGTGCGTAATGTGATTCTAAAATTTGGCATGCTTAAATTAAACTCTGTAAGCTTTAAATCCATGGGTAAAACACTTTAAACATTTATTTGGATATATGTACGATTTATGGTGATTTTTCAAAGTTAGGGTTTGAAATCTGGAAACAGTGTTGAACTTTGGAAGAGTGTCGAGTTCAGTATAATTTTGATACTGTTCAGATTTTTTTAGAATTAATTATGAACTTTCAAAGTTGAGCAAAAATTCTGGAATTTCTGCGTGAACAATACTCGCGAAGCATAATTTTCAGATTTGATCTTCTTGAATCTAAGGCCATCTAAAGTGGTCCTAATTGACAAGAAATGGATCTTAAGGATGGGAAATGATGAGATTTATGTTAGAAAAGCTAGAAAGAAAACCCTAAAAGTAAGAAAAAGGGGTTGAGGTTCAAGAAAACTAGTCTTGAACTTTATGTAATCTAGTGGTCCTAATATATTGTATGATCATGTGACTATGTTTAGGACCTTGAAACATCCAAGAGGATGTTTGGTGATGTTCATCTAAATGCCCACGTGGTTGGAAAGTCAAGGGAGTCAAAGGAAAAGTAAGAGGAAAGCTTGAGGTGCAAGGTAGTGAACTTACCTATTGTCATTGCTTGATGTTGTATGCTTGTGTATTGCCGTGTACATGTTATTGAATGTTATTGTGACATGTTTTAGCTGCTGTAATTGCTATTCATGATGATTAGATTATGTCTCCACGGCCATGCATCAAGAAGTTAGCTTTGAGCATGCTAATATGTCACTAATTAACAAGAGAAAAAATAAGTTGTGTGTAGTGCATTAGCATTCATCTAGCATGATTAATATGGCATTGTTTGTTACTACTGAGATTCCCCTGAATCTCACCCCCTTCCTAACCAACCATTTAGGTCAATCATCAATGGGCAATAATGACATGAGAAGCAAGGAGAAGAAAGTGGAGAATTATTGATGTCAATGAATGATATTATTACTCATTGTGTAATTCTCTTATTATGTAATTTATGTTATGGATGCATATGATGCCATGTAATTAATTTTAATGCTTATGGCTTGTATAGAAAGTTCAAGCTCAAGATCAAGGTATGTGATGGTTATAGCACCTGATTTATGCCTATTTCAAATTAGTGACTGTGCGTATTTGATTCTAAAATTTGGCATGCTTAAATTAAACTCTGTAAGCTTTAAATCCATGGGTAAAACACTTTATTTGGATATATGTACGATTTATGGTGATTTTTCAAAGTTAGGGTTTGAAATCTGGAAACAGTGTTGAATGTTTGGAAGAGTGTCGAGTTCAGTATAATTTTGATACTGTTCAGCATAGAATTGGTTCCTGAAACTATTTTTTGTGTACATTTAACTTAAGGAGCTTTTAGTGAGACTTTGAATCACTTAATTTGATTTTTTTAGAATTATTATGATGACTTTCAAAGTTGAGCAAAAATTCTGGAATTTCTGCGTGAACAATACTCGCGAAGCATAATTTTCAGATTTGATCTTCTTGAATCTAAGGCCATCTAAAGTGGTCCTAATTGACAAGAAATGGATCTTAAGGATGGGAAATGATGAGATTTATGTTAGAAAAGCTAGAAAGAAAACCCTAAAAGTAAGAAAAAGGGGTTGAGGTTCAAGAAAACTAGTCTTGAACTTTATGTAATCTAGTGGTCCCTATATATTGTATGATCATGTGACTATGTTTAGGACCTTGAAACATCCAAGAGGATGTTTGGTGATGTTCATCTAAATGCCCACGTGGTTGGAAAGTCAAGGGAGTCAAAGGAAAAGTAAGAGGAAAGCTTGAGGTGCAAGGTAGGTAGTGAACTTACCTATTGTCATTGCTTGATGTTGTATGCTTGTGTATTGCCGTGTACATGTTATTGAATGTTATTGTGACATGTTTTAGCTGCTGTAATTGCTATTCATGATGATTAGATTATGTCTCCACGGCCATGCATCAAGAAGTTAGCTTTGAGCATGCTAATATGTCACTAATTAACAAGAGAAAAAAAGTTGTGTGTAGTGCATTAGCATTCATCTAGCATGATTAATATGGCATTGTTTGCTACTGAGATTCCCCTGAATCTCACCCCCTTCCTAACCAACCATTTAGGTCAATCATCAATGGGCAATAATGACATGAGAAGCAAGGAGAAGAAAGTGGAGAATTATTGATGTCAATGAATGATATTATTACTCATTGTGTAATTCTCTTATTATGTAATTTATGTTATGGATGCATATGATGCCATGTAATTAATTTTAATGCTTATGGCTTGTATAGAAATGTATGAGCATGAATGAAAAAGAGTAAGCCCATGTTATGGATGCCAAAGAAATAAAAAGAATTAAAGTAAAGAGATGTTAAGGGATAAAACATAGGTCTTGGAGCAGTGAGTTTGTAACTCAAGTTTGACCTATCAAACGAATGAGTTAAGTCACGATATTTGGTAGAATCATAGTATACATCCCAAGATTTAAAATGAAAGGTAGATTACATTAATTGGATGTGTACACAAGGAGATATGAATTTCCAAAATTGAGGCACAGAATCTGGAAGTTCCAGATTTTCTGAAATGAACAGTAATATTTATGGATTAAACTATATGATTTGGGCAAGGATAAGTCCAATTGGATATTTTTCCCTTAAAGAGTATCGAAATAGATTCCTTTACAATTTTAGAACACCTCAATACAATTTTTATGGAATTAGTTATGAATTTTTAAAGTTGGACCTATAATCTAGAAATTAAACAGTAAATAGTGACCCGAGTAATTATGTTGAGATTTTAAATCCATGGGCTTGTGTCATGATCTGCTTGAACCATAACACTTACAAATACGTGCTCTGAGGGGTTAAAGGCAGGATGTTTTAGGAAGAAATCAAGAAATCAAGTTTCCAAGAAGGTAGTAAGAACTTTCAATTTTAGTGTTAAATTGACTTGGTTGTTTGTGTTATGTAGATGTGCCATGATGGGGTTGAACTTGAATATGGAAATGTAAGTAACTCCTTGTATTAATTCCGTGGCAATCATGTTTAGTTGAGTTGTTAAATGGTATGCTATGTGCTCCTTTTTCATGGCATTTTGATGGCATGTTATAGCATGATAATGCATTCATTAAATGCTTACATATAACATGAATTGACCTTACATTTTAATGCTATAATTGTTATTCTTTGCTACTGGAATTCTTTAGAATCTAACTCTATTATGTTTAAATCCTAATCATCAAGGGAAAAGGCAAAGACCTGCATTATGTGTGATTATTAATTTTTAACCTTTGACTATTGTATGCTGTATATTATAGCTAAAGCATGGCTTTAAGTTGAATAGGATGATAGCTGATGGTTTTGAGATTGAAAAATGTAATGGTGTAAGAATAGAAATTAAAAGGGATCAAATTGACCTAAATTACACCTAATTTGAGGCCCATGTGATTCTATGCAAATGGCAGAGTTTATTAAATTTTTATTTATAAGAAATTTGCTCTCAAGCTTACATTCTCTAGTATATTTGAGTATTTGCCTTTTTGAGCATCAACTCAGAGTTTTTTTTTATTCTATCCCTTCTTACCCAACTCTTTGACACAACAAGCTTTTTAAGAACCATATTTGAACTTTTATTTCATAACAATTTTTTTGACATCTCATGATAATATTATCAAGTAACTTGTTTCTTGATAGTCTACTCTAGTTTTGGCCTCAATATCTAAAACTTCTTTTGGTTATCCATAAACTTCTCAAGAACCTTGTTCCTTATACTATCTTATTTAAAATGAGTTTTACAAGTGGTTCTTGGTAAACTCTTTGAGAATTTATTTTCTCGCATAAGTATTTGATTTTTGAGCTTTCAGTTCTTAATGAAAGTTCTCTTCTATCCTTTCTTGAGAACTTTATCGATTACCTTACTTCATGTAAATTGATATTCAATCTAACTTGTTAAATCTCATGGCACTACTACAAAAAGTCTATTTTTGTTCAAGTATGGACCCAGATACTTGTCTGGTCCATTGACCAAATGAGTATGAGGCCAATATACTAATCTAGTGAGTTGACTAGACGAGTATAGGCTGATATTCTGGATCAGATGAATATGGGGCCTTGTTTTAAAAAAAATGGATCCCACCCCTCCATTTCACACACCCGCGTCTCCCCTTCCCCCCAAACTCTGAGTCTCGCGCCTCTCCTCCCCCCAAACTCTAGGTCTCGTGCCTCCCCCTCCAAAACTCATCAGTCCCACACCCCCCATTTCCTTCCAGCTTCATTCGTGGTAGTCAATGGTCCCCCCTCCCCCATTTCCAGCTCGCGATTCAGTTTGATTTCCTTCCACCTTCCAACTCATGGTCGACATACGGTGCCCCCATTTCCAATTCACGATGGACGCTCCCTATCACTTCCCGCCAAATTTTACCCTGAGAATGTGAATAATAAATTAGATAGAGGGTCAAATAGTAAAATAGACTCAAAGGTGGAATAAAATTTGAGTTAAGCTCCAACCCTTGTCCAAACTGACATGTTTGAAATTATCGGTCCAAGAAGAACAAAATGGAAAAATTGGAGAAAAATTTTAGAAAATTCTTGAAAAGGGTAAAAAGATAAATTATAGGTTTTGGAACTCTATTTGAGGCCCTAGGGATGGAAATTGCATAGAAATAAATTATTATAGAATTTTCTGTAAAGAGAGATTTTCAAAAAGACAATAAAAAATTAGCCCGAACAATTATTTTAAATATATAAAGGCCTCAATATTTTAGAAAAAATATTAGAAAATTATTTAAGAATTTATTTGAATTTATAAAATTATTTTCAAGCCCTAGAGGTGAAAGGATTAATTTTAGAATATTTATTACCAAAATCTTATCAGTGAAGCCCAATTTCAGAGAAAATTCAAGATAAATAGTTAGAGGTGGAGATAAAATTTCCAAATTTTTTAGAGTGCTTTCCTATATTGGAAAGGAGTTTTTAATGGAGAGAAATAAATTTTTAGAGACTCAAACCTATTTTTAAAAATAGTAACCAAAATAATGAGTTTTAGTCAAAAAGTAATATTTATGAATGGGTCCCACTTTTTCTTTCTTTTTAAATTAGATTTGGTCTTCATATTGGGCCAAGAGAGTCCAAAAATGTTTTGCAAATGGTGGTCCAACAATTAAGGAGTCTTAAGTCCAAATTAAGTCAAAATATCAATGGGAAAAATTAAGCAAAAGGACATTTGGACAAATCACAAAATTGGAGCATTTGATGGCAGCCACATGGCCATTTTGTTGGCCAATTTTTTATCACAATTGTAGAGGGAAGGTTGGCCCAAAAAATTCTATAAATACCCCCTTATTTTGAATAATTCGATCAAAAATTAGAGAGCTTAGAGGATGTGCTGCCAAACTAAATTCTTGACCTTAAAAGAGAGCCTTTAACCATGTAATTGGAGGAAGAAACATCAAGCTTTGATCAAGGATTAATCAAGATAAGTTTGAGCATGATTTTAGTTAAGTTTTAAAGCTTGTTTTGGTTGGAAATTCAAGTTATAACTAGAGGTCACTATGCTACCCATTTTCAGTTAGATTGAATATAGTTTAGGGAAGGATAGAAGCCTTGAAAATGAGTTGGAATTATCATGTTTAATTGTTATTTGGATTGAATTTTGGAAGAAATCAAAGTTAAGGTTTATATAACCTTATTCGGCCACTATGGTTTCTTGGGGTAGGAGTTTGTTTCAATGTGATTTGATAATTCCAATGAGTTTAAAAGGTATTTTTGTGTAAGGAAACACCAAGGAAAAGTATTTAAAATCACTGGAATTAAAAATGAAAATTTTAGAATATAAACCGTACCTATTCGACAAAAGTGAATTGAAGGGGAAGAGTGTTGATTTGTTAAATTTGATTGATATTTGAATTCTACATGAAAAATTGTGTTGGAATAGACCAAGAGATTATGAAAACAAAGAGGAATTAATTATATCAAAAATCAAGGAAAAAATGGTTTAATTGAATTCAAGGTTGAACATTAATGTTTATTCTTAGATTATTGGTAATTTGGGATGTGTTTATGTATGAATTGATAGGCATTGTACAAGAGAACAAGGAGGAACATAAAGAAGTCAAAGAGGCTGAAATTGTGGACTAAAAGAGATAACATGGAATTCACAATTTGTAATGCTAACTTGCTTAGTTGTTACATGATATGATTACTTGAATATGTGCTATGTTATATTTGAAACTATTTGATGAAAATGACATGTTAATTGATTGCACTATATGCCTTGGCAACATGCATCAATGTGTCGTTGATGAGTGAATTGTGATGATACTTGCATGGCATAGAATGTTTATGAATCTATATGTAACCTACCTCGCATGTTTGACATTATTATTGTAATTCCTGCTATTGAGATTTTTATGAAATCTCATTCCTCTCAATGTATAAACAATCAATAGGAACCTTAAGTGGTGTGTCCAAGGGCAAGGAGATGGTATTCCCATGAAGAAATTATGTTATGGAATCACATAGAAGCTATTTGAACCTTATGTATGTGTTTGTAATTATTATGAATTGTTATGTATTATTGTAAATTATATTGGAATATTATTAATGATCAAGGATGCTTTACGTGTGGGCATTGACTAAAGAATCATATTCAATCATGAGTTATGTAATTGGAAGGATCATATGGAAGAAAAAGAAAAGAAAAAGCAAGAATGGCATACCAAAAAAGATAAAAGTTGACTTTTAAGGATAAAGTTTGACCAATAAAATTTTATGCAATTGGATGAGTCTTGAGCTGAAATTTGGTAGACATATAGATTATATTTTTAACTTTAAAACAAGTTGTATTTCATCAAATTTGAAATTTTGTACAAAAAGTTATGCCCTTTCGATATGGGCCATAAATTATGAAAAATTTAAAAATAACCACATGAACAGTACCACTTTGAATGAAAGTGTGGAAGTGATGGATGAGTTTTAGATGCTAATGAGTATTTTTTCTTTAAATAGCCTATCAAGAGTTTTTTTATAGAATTTAGAACCATCTCATTTCAATTTTTTAAGAATTAATTATGAATTTTTAAAGTTTGGTCTTTGTAAGAGTTACAATGAATAGTAACTCATATTTAAGAAAATTTAAGGTTCAAATTTTCCAACCTAAGGCCATAAGAAGTTATTCTAAATAGTTCCAATTGAGATAAAATGAGGTACAAAAGTAAGGTGTGACACTCCCCCCCTAAATTTCGTATTATCTTCCTTTTTCTCCTTCATTGCTCACATTTTCTCCCCCTTCCTTGTCAGGTCACTGGGGGGTTGTAGGGGGTTGACTTGTGTCTCTCGCCATAGGTGAATTTTGCAACTCGTCTTGTTGTGCGTCTCCTCCTCCTTCATTTTCATTCTTCACTTCATAGGTTAGTAGCTAGATATCTTTTCTGGGATGAAGGATTGATGGTATATATTATCTTGTGTTACTGCAGTTGAACCCGTTAGAAGTAGGAGTTTTATGATTTTATTGCAATTTAGATGTTTGATGAAATGCCTCTATGTATAAGCAATGGAAGGGAATTGAGTTTTGTGAATTTATGTTATTTGGTTCTTTTTCAAATTATTATAGCCATGAATTATGAAGTAGGAGCGGTTTTAAAGATTTTATTATTGTACTTTAGTGTGTTGATAAAATGTCTATGTGTATGACCTATATGAATTTGAGCTAGAAACAATTAATAATGGTTAAATTAAATAAATTGGTGAGTTTAAATAGAAATAAACATGTTTTATTTGTAAAAAAATTTGGATGATAAGTTTTATTTCTTGAAAATGAATAAAATTTGCTCATGGTGTCATACAAAATTTCATTACCACCAAGTTGTTCATCTTTAGATAAATCATGCAAGAATTACCATTATCAATATTATTAATACATAATAAAAGTTTATATTAAAATATTAACTGTGTAATTAATTAATTTTATTTCTTTGTTTATAAAAAATGTCAAATTGCATTAACCAATAAAAATATATTTTAAATATTAACTTCTTATACTTTTATTTAAGTCATAATGAAGTACAATTCTAAAATGTTTGAGATCAAGTTATAAGATACTAACTTAATTAACATTAGATAATCCTTTATTTCTTGCAAAAAGTCTTAATTTATGTTCCTTATTTCTAAATTTTCTAAATTGCTTAATTTGGTAGATTAAATTGTTGAAATTAGCTTTGAATTTCTCTAATTTTCTTGGAATTAAGCTGAATAGAATTAAAGTATTGTTGAATTTGGTCTTGAATTAAATTATTTAGAATTGCTTATATATTAACAGAATGGATCATAGTTAGATTAGTGCTTTGAAAACAAGCAAGGAATATAAGAATGGGGTAGAAGAATTTATTGAATTTACTGAAAGAAATATTTATGACAAAACTAGAAAGTATTTTTGTCCATGTGTTAATTGTTTAAATGGGAGATGATTGACTATTATGGTATAAGGGATCACTTATTTTGTGAGGGGATAAATCTTAGATATGCAAGATGGATATGGCATGACGAAAGAGGAACAACACCATTGGTTGAAGAAGAGGATAGAATGGGTGATGATTTATGATGTTGGAATGGGGTTCTTTGCACAATCGCATATAAATGATAGCTTACAAAGTGATACAGAGATAGCTTTATATCCTGGGTGTTCTAAGTATACACAGTTGACAACTGTATTGAAATTATTTAATTTGAAGGCAACTAATGGGTGGACAAATAAAAGTTTTATGAAGTTACTTCAATTACTAGGTGATATGCTTCTAGCTAATAATGTTTCCAAATAGTGTGTATGTGGCAAAGAAAATCTTGTCTCAGATGGCCATGGGCTATGAAAAGATACATGCCTGTCCTAATGATTGCTTATTATGCAAGAAGAATTTGTTGATCTTCATGATATGAAGTGAGGAAGAACATAGGTAGTGATGGTGATGCTAAGGGTGTGTTTGGTTGGAGGGGAGGGGAGGGAAAATAAGCACCTCCCCTCATTTGGTTAAAAATTTTGGAGGGGAGGGGAGGCTCCCCTCCCCTCCCTCCCCCCATTTTGGCTCCCCTCCAAATTGGGGGTTTTTGGAGGGGAGCCAAAATTTTGGACCATTATGCCCTTATGGCTTTTTTAATATTCCACTTCTACCCATAAAATATATTATATTATAATATTTATTTCAAATAAAAAATATATTATCCTAAGTATAAAAAATAAAAAATATATACATTATTATAATTAAAAATATATTATAAAATTATTTAAAAATAAAAAACTATTTAAATAAAAAATTATATATTAGAAATTAATTGTTTTTTATAAATGTATTATTTATTAAATATATTTTAAAGCTGGAAAAAGATAGCCTAAACGAAAATAAAATTTCATTTTTCTTATAGCATATAAATTTGTTAATTTGTTATTTTAAATATATTATTTATTAATTAGAATAAAAAACTTACTATACCAATTTTTAATACACATATTAACATGATAAGACTGAATTTTATTAAATTATATAATTTAAATTAAGATGTAATAATTTATATAATATATCAATAAAAAACATAAACTAATATGTAAGGGTAAAATGGTAAATTGATTATTACTATCCCTCCCCTCCCCTCCTTGAACCAAACAAGGGATCATTAAATGCCCTCCCCTCCCCTCCTTTTTAATCAAACCAAACAAGGTGAGGGATGAAACCTACCCTCCCCTCCCCTCCCCCCTCCCCTACCCCTTCCTCCCCTCAAACCAAACAGGCCTAAGGAGACAACTAAAGAGGTACTTTTGAATTGGCAAACTCAATCATGCAAAGGCCAAAGCAAGATACTATAAAGAGCAGCCACATAACAATCAAGAGAGCTCAATCACAATAAAGCAATTAACCATACAATAATCAACAATGCTAGTTAGTGGTAGTAGCTAGGTTTAACTTACTACCTTGCTTCAAAAGTCTTAGCCTTTCTTCCTTCTCCTCTTTCCCTTGGCAAATATCAAACCCTAACCATGTGATTCAACAAAAAATGGCAGCAAGAATCATTATCCAACCATGAAAAAGCAAGAACATACATCAAAATGATTCTTGAACCATAAAGTTCCCTCCTTTGTTCACTAGTTTTAGATTTGGTTCTCTTAACCCTAAAAATCACTCCTTGACTTGTTCCTACATGGATTTTCATGTAGATTCCAAAAATAGGCTTAGATTTGTGTAAATAAAACTGATTCTTCCAACCACAAACCGACCAAACCACTAGAGGTTTTGACCCAAAATTTTCAGCTTTGCTTTTAGGCTTCCAACACTTGTTTCTTTTAGTCTACCTACACCATTCTCATTTTAAGCATCATGGAAGCCTTAAAACAATGAAAAGCTCATCCTAGGGTCCAGTTATTCACTTGGCTGAAAATAACTCTCACAACAACAACCATGAAAAATGCTTTAAAATCACTTAAACTCACTTGCCAACACTAGGATCTAGCTTGTGTTGTTGTGTCTTAGCAAGTGTTATGATCAAAACTTCTTTCCCTTTTTATTAATCAGTTTGGTCCACATTAAGAGAGGGAAGAGACAGATTTTAAACCGTAAAAATGAAAGAAACCAAAGCAAGAACACTTCTAGGACCAAGATCTAACCTTGAAACCTTGCTAGGATGATCAAAAGTGCTCCCTTTCTCCTTGTTTCCTCTCAAACTCTCTCTTTTTCTTTATTTTTCTCCCTTGCACGAAATGAACATCTGAAAATGGGGAGAGAAGAGCTTGATTAAGGCTTCAAAATATCCAACCACCTTCTTTAATGATAGTCCAAGTGTCATTACCCTACTAAGTCTTGATTCCTCTCTCTTAATTAACATAATTCCAAATGAAATTATTTACTAAAGTCAAAATCCTCTCCATTCATGGAATGACACTTGGCTAATTCAAATCTTCTCCTTCAAAAGCTTGACACATGGCTCAATAGGATCCCTGGATTTGCAAGACACCAATCTTGCTTTATCGGTATACTTTAGGCTCTGAGTTTAACTTCTTTTTTATAATTACAGTAACTTAGTCTCTGTAATTATTTTCTATCAGATCCTTAATTTATTCTCCTCATTATTGTCTTCCCAAATTGTCCTCTTTGTCTCAAAATTAATTTCCTAATATTTAAATAAAAAGGAAAATTAATTTCCTTCACTTTAGGGATTTTTCCACTTTTCACATTTATTTGGAAAAATCTTGGACACTTGAGGGTTTCTATTTAATTCCATAATTCCTTATAATTCCTTGGGATCTCATAGGAATTTTCTTGGAATTTTATTCCTCTTAAAATATTTATTTGGAATTTTCCAAACAAAATCCCTCAATTAGCCTAAATCACCCTTAAATTCTCCTATAATTTCTCTAAGGGTAATTTGGTCATAAAACCAACTTTATAATTTCATATAACTCTCAAAGGATATTATCCCTATTTTTCCTTAATTTTTCATGGCTCGAAAATATTTTTCCTTATTTACATTTGACCAATTTTCTTTAATTAGTCAATTTCCTATAATTGGCTTGGAAAATTACTGTAATTATTTTCCACCAAAATTCTTTGACTTTTCCTTATTACTTTTAATCCTCAAT
Organism: Neltuma alba; assembly: GCF_004799145.2. NCBI lineage: Eukaryota > Viridiplantae > Streptophyta > Magnoliopsida > Fabales > Fabaceae > Neltuma > Neltuma alba. The sequence continues at coordinate 87,840 of NW_021636050.1, read as the reverse complement.
AATTTGAGAATATTTCTTGTCTCCAATTATCATAATACTGGATGTGACATAAAGCATGTCCTATATGTGAAGTGAAAACACCTATCACCAACTTAAACAGGGAAGGAAAACAATTTTTCTTGGTCACAGGAGGTTTCTTGGTATGTTCCACTCATAACATAGATTGAAAAGGGTTTTTAATGGCTCACTAGAGTATGGAATGGCTCCGAAGCCATTAACTGGAGAGGAAGTTTATTGTAAGGTGGAAAGAATTGATGTCGTCTTTGATAAGAATAAGAGGATTGTAGGTGATCAAAAGAACATTTGGAAAAAGAGGTTCATTTTCTTTAATCTTCCATATTGGTATAATCTTGATGTTAGAGACAGTTTTGATGTGATGTATGTGGAGAAAAACATTTATGATAGCCTTATTGGTATTCTTTTGCACATACCAAGAAAAACTAAGGATGGAATCAATACGAGACTAGACTCAGCTAAAATAGGAATAAGAGAATAGTTACATCCATAACTAAAAGAGGGTGGCAAAAGGGCTTATTTGGAGCCAGTGCACACGCATTGTCTAAAGTAGAGAAAACTAGCTTGTGCTGATATTTGCATAACATTAAGGTGCCACAAGGTTATTCTTCTAGTGTGAAAAGGCTTATCTCGATGGACGATTTAAAATTAGTTGGAATGAAGTCTCATGATTACCATGTATTGATGTAGCAACTATATTCCCAGTGGCTATTCGAGGTATTATGAAAGATGATATGAGAAGCATGATAACTAGATTGTTTATTTTTTGTCAATGCTAAGGATGGAATCAATACAGGGCCAGACTTGGCTAAAATAGGAATAAGAGAACGGTTACATTCACAACTAAGAGAGGGTGGCAAGAGGGCTTATTTAGAGCCAGCGACACACACATTATTTAAAGCAAAAAAAAAACTAGCTTATACCGATGTTTGCATGATGTTAAGGTGCCACAAGATTATTTTTCTATTGTGAAGAGGCTTATCTCGATAGACAATTTAATGTTAGTTGGAATGAAGTCTCATGATTACCATGTATTGATGTAGCAACTATTACCAGTGGCTATTCAAGGCATTATGAAAGATGATGTGAGAAGTACGATAACTAGACTGTGTATTTTTTGTCAATACTATCTACACCAAAGTCATTGACACAGAAAAATTAGATGAGTTAGAAAATGAGAGGTATGTCATTTCGTGTCAACTAGAAATGCACTTTTCTCCAGTATTTTTTGATATCATGGTACATTTGATAGTTTATTTAGTAAGAGAGATAAGGCTTTGGGGCCTTGTATATCTAAGGTGGATGTATCTATTTGAGAGATGCATTTTCTTAAAAGGTCAATCTAAGAATCCTTATCGACTTGAGCTATCAATTATTGAAAGATATGTTACTGAGGAGGCTATGGACTTTTGCAAAGGATACCTATTTGGGGTGAAGGCACAGGCTCGACATGACGATGGGATAGGTAAGGGAATTCGAGCACTCAAAGTAAAGAGCATTGGCTGTGAAGAACTGTTCCAAGTGTATGTATACATTTTAAATAATATGAAAGAAGTTCAATCATACTTACATAACCATAAGAAGAGTTTGAAGGATAAATATCTAAAGAAAAGTGATAGGCAAATAGCTAATAAGCATAACAAGACATTTATTATGTGGTTCAAGGAAAATGTTTGAAGGGAGATAAATGTTTCTAATACAATAAAATGGTTAGCTTGGGGGCCTTGATTTGATGTTACCACTTAGAGTAGATATGATATAAATGGATATTCTTTCTACACAAAAGCTCAAGATAAGAAAAGTACTATGCAGAACAGTGGGATAATAGTAGTAGCTGAAGCGACTAGCTCCATTTTTAAAAACCCTCAATTGGCATCCATAGCCTATTATGGTGTTATTGAAGAGATATGAGAGGTAAGTTACACCAACTTCAAGGCTCCTATCTTTAAGTGTAAGTGGGTCAATAATAATGGTGTTCAAATAGATCAAAAATTTGGATTTACCTTAATTGATCTTCATAGGGTTGCTTATACAGATGAGCCATTTACTTTAGCAAGCCAAACAAAACAAGTATTTTATGTCACCGATCCAACAAATACCAAATTGTCAATTGTACTTCAAGGTAAAAAAAAAAAAAAAGGACGGTGATCCAACTTTGAACATTGATGAGACACCACCTTTTACTACAAATCCACCTATAATGAATAAAGTAGAATTGGTAGATGATGATGAATATGCTGTTAGAGATTATCACTATGAAGGAATATAGGGAAATGTAAAATGTAAGACCCTAACGAAAAAGTTATACACCATAATAGAATTTTGTGTTTAGTTTTGTTAATTTTTTCATTGATTTCATTGCAGTTGACTTACTTGTTTCACTTTGGTTTACTAACAAGACATGGAGATGATGATAGAAACATAGATGATTCTGGTGAAAATCAAGTAAACAATGAACCTATTAGAAATAGGGGTAGAGGCACCACAAGAATGTCAAAACTAGCAGTATGTCACAGGAAAATTCAGAGGAAGGATGTGGACTTTGGTAATGAATCTAGTTGGTCTAGAGGGAGATAGGTTCATAAGCTATGTAGGCCTTCTGGGTCAAAGCGAAGTGAACATTTTGTATTCTACCTAGAAAGAAGTACCATCTAAAACGAAGGATGCGATTTGGCAAGATATATTGGTATTTAACTTTTTGACCTTTACACTTTTAAATGATAGTTATTACTGTTAAATCTAATTTCATTACACATGATGAACTTTACAGCAAACCTATGATGTCTGTCACACTACTGAGATGAAGAAGCATTGGCTAGACCAAATACACGAGTAATAGAAAGATTTTAAGACAATTCTCACTCACACTTACATTCGAGGGGATAAAAAGGATGAGAACCCATGTGATATTTACTCCTTTCTTGACGAAGACAATTGGAGAAAATTTGTGGTGTCACAATTAGACCCTAAATTTCAAGTAAACTTCTAGTCAGTAACTCTGTCTATATAAACTAATTTCATTTCATTTAACTATCTTCATTTTTGTTTGTTTTTTTTTTGTAGAAATTAAGTGCTTCAAATAGAGAAAAATAATCTAAAAATTTATATCAGTATTACATGTCTTGTGGGGGTTATAGAAAGGCACAACAAGAGATCATGGAAGCTAATTTCCAAAAAGTGCAAGAAGCTGCAAAATTAGACCACAGCATTGTTGTTCAAGCCCCCTCTCCTTCTTGACATAGAACGTGGAAGCATGCAAGGATGAAGAAATGGCATGTTGGAGTGCCACATAAGAGGGACACATGGTTGCCATCAAGTGCTGCAATTTTGAGATCATGCCAAGTGTGTTTTGCCTAGAATATTCCAAAATATTTGTGTTTAATTAGGCTTTAATATTGGGCTCTGAATTTTACACGAATTTTGGGCCTTTTCAGGCCCAATGTGGGGCCCACGTATGGTTTAAGATGGTCCAAAAAGATGGCCCACAAATTATATCATAATCCCAAACTATCTTGAAGTTTTATCGATTACCATTTATTTGTAACATTCCATAATTTTTCTAGACCTCCAAAAATACATTTCTCTCTATGAAAAATCCTCTTTTAATATAAGTATATGATCTAGAAATTTTTAGAATTTTTCTCTACCTCTAACTATTTATTTTGAAAATTTTCCAATTAGGCCTTTATAAGTAAAATTGTGGGAGAATAAATTCTGTAAAATTAATTCTTGAACTTTCAATACCTAAAACTAATTTTATAAATTTAAAAAATATTTAAATAATTAATCCATATTTTTTTAGAATTATTGAGGCCTCTAACTATTTAAAATAATTATTTTCCCCTAATTTTCCACTATTTTACTGAAAAACCTTTGTTTTCGGAAAATTCTGTAATAATTCCTTTTCACATCAATTTCACTTTTAGGGCCTCTATCGAGTTTTCAAAACCTCTGATTCAAATTTTTACTTTTTTCAAGAATTTTTTAGAATTTTTCTCAATTTTTTTTTTCTGTTTTACCCTTCCTAAACCGATAATTTCAAAAATATCAATCCAAACCTTATCCGGATTTTATATCATGTCTAGCTTCATCAACCAATCTACCTTCCATATTGGCCCTTGACTTCATTTTTCATCTCCATTACTAGGGTCAATTTTTGCAGGATGTGACAGAGGTAGATGTAGACGTGTCGTTTCCTCATGATGAGGTTTGCAAGCTTGGCCAAGCAAAAGGATATTTTATTTTATGGCCTAAAATACTCATTGAGATCATATCTCCAATGGCACAAAAGACACCAATATTTTCTAATTTTTCTTTCATATGCTACTTATGTTACTTATCTTTATTCTATTTTCCTATTAGGACGTTAAAGATACTACTAAATTTTCCTATTTGGCACAACTGAATAATATTTACGAACTAGTTAACAAAGTTAGTATAAAAATGCCTATTGGGATTGTGGGGGAGCAAATGACACATCATTTTGGATTGGATTAGAAGGATCTCAATTGACGATTTGTACAAATTAATTGAGCTTACTCTTGAATACCCATTTGGTTCCTATGACTGGATGGTCATACAGGTCGAGATACCAAGTCCCAAACTTGATTTCTCTCAAATTGGTTCAACTCTTTCTACATTGCTACTATCCAAAATTCATTGAAGAGAGCTTCGTCAACATTGGTTGGTCTAATGTTTGAGATATATGTAGAGAAACACACTTCATTTTACACTTGTCTCTGGGTTTTGACCCATTCATTGACTTTACCAATGACCTATTCTAGAGGGTGGCTTTTGTTATGTCTCCAAACCTTAGGTTGATCTAGATTATCTTGAGAAAACATTTCAATTGGATCATCTTTATTCTCGTCGTTTTCTACTAAAGGCATTTTTTTAGAAGACTTATTTGGACTCAATTTTTCAAAACTTTGAACAATCTCAGTGTCATCATCTAGAGGTTTTGAAATTGACTCAATTTCAGCAAACACAACATAAATTGATTCTTTAATAGTAAAAGTTCTTTTATTAAAGACCCTATAAGCTTTACTACAATTAGAATAACCCAGAAATAAACCTTTATCACTTTAGGATTGAATTTACCACTATTTTTTGTTTTGTTTTTGTGGATGTAACATTTGCTTTCGAAGATCATTAGATGTGCTAGATTCGGTTTCTTCCTTTGTATAGTTTGTACGGTGTCTTCCTGAGTAGTTTTCTGATGTAACATGCCATACTCATGGCTTCTGCCCAAAACACTTGAGAGATTCCCTTTTCATTCAGTATTGCCCTGGTCATCTCTATGAGCACTATGTTCTTTCTTTCCATAACTCCATTCTGTTGAGGTGTTCTTGGTGCTGAGAAGCCGTGGTCGATCCCATGTTTGTCACAATAGTCAGTGAATTTATTGTTTTCAAATTCTCCTCCATGATCAGTCCTGATTGACATAATAGAAATATCTTTCTCATTTTGGACCTTTTTAGCAAAAACAATGAATGCACCAAATGTTTCGTCTTTAGAGGAAAGAAACAAAGTCTAGGTAAATCTTGAATAGTTATCAACTATCACAAGAGTATATAAGTTTCCACCCAAACTTTTGACTCTTGATGGACCAACCAAATCCATATGAAGCATTTAGAGTGGTCTCTCAGTTGAGCCTGTCTTCTTTGATTTGAAAGAGGACTTTGTTTACCCTTCTGATAAGCATCACATATAATGTTATGTTCAAACAGAATTTTAGGTAAACCAATAATGAAATCCCTTTTTGTTAATTTTGAAAGCTAATTTATATTAACATGAGTAAGATGTTTATGCCAAACCCAACTTTCTTCATTTTTACTAACAAAACAGTTTTCAGAAAACTTAGAGCCAATTTGAATAGTATAGCAGTTACCGTCCCTTGGAGCTCTAAGCTTTACATTAAGTTCTCCCTTTTTGAGTGGTAGGTCATCCTTGCTGATGATCATACATTCTTCTAAATCAAAGATTAACTAGTTGTTCTTGTTAGTAGTCTGACTAACACTGAACAAGATGTGACATAAACCTTTAACCTAGTACACATCTTCAACTTGCATCCCTTTGTCACTACCTACTTCTCTGATTCTAGCTATTCTTCCATATTGATTTCCGCCAAAGCTCACTTTACCACCTTCTTTGAGTTTGAGTGTTAAGGATTCGTCACTGTCACCCGTCATGTGTTTGGAGCATCCGTTGTCAATGTACTATTTGTTTGTTCTAGATGCTTTAAGACATACCTGCAGCAGAAAAATCACCTTTTAGTAGGTACCCATACTTTCTTGGGTCTTATCTGGTTAGTTTGGTTTGTCTATGGTACATATGTACCTTTGGGTACCTATTTTAATGTCCTGTAGGTTCCTTTCTTCTTATGATGACAAGAAGAGGTTATATGACCCTTACGGTTATAGTAAGAACACAGTGCAAATGGATTAGAAGAATGGATTGAGTTTCTAAAGTATGTTAGGTATGATCGTTCACCACTTTTCTTCTTTCCTTTTCTTTTATCCTGAGTAGAATCATATCCTATCCCAGATTTGTCCATTGTGTATTATTGAGCTCCTAGTATCATTTTGAGCATTTAATTGCCCTTTGTGAACTTTTCCAGAGTTTTTATGAGCTCCTCAATTTTCTTTTTGTTCTACTTACATTCTGTATAGGTTGGTGATGTAGATTCTTTTTGCTTCATTTGTTCTTGTAGACTCTTTATCTTCTTTTTAGAGCTTACTAACTCCTTAGCTATTCTTACTAATTCAGTATGTAAAACATTGTATTCAGATTATAATTCATCATAAGAAGGTTCAGAAATGATTACCCCACCAGTCTCTGAATTTTCATTTTCTTATGCCACAAGATAGATGTTGGTTGTTTCTTCATCGTCGCTGTCATTTTCTTCAGATGAGCTATCTTTCCAGATTGATGAGATGAAGGCCTCCTTCTTCCTGAATTTCTCTTTCTTTTTATCTTTATCTTTTGATCTAGACAGTTGTGAACAATCTGCTTTGATATGTCCCGACTTCTTACATTCGAAGGATATTATCAAGTCTTTGGTCTCAATTTGAGATATGGGAGCTTTTCGTTTTAATTGAAACCTTCTTCTAGCTTTGTTCTTGTAGAACTTGTTGAACCTCTTGATTATGAGGCCTATTTCCTCATCCTCCAGATTCTCTTCGTCATCGTCTTCACTCTCTTGAGCCTTGAGAGCAATACCTTTATGATTCTTCTCATTCTTGTACTTAGTAAAACAAATGACCAACCAAAGCAATGGAGATAAGTTAAGAAGGATTTCACTGAGAATGATCAGAGGAAGAATGATACAGGAGTTTATATTGGATCGGTCTCAACCACTTGATCTATGTCCAGTCCTCAGAGCGCTTTTGAGATTTCCACTAAATCCCTAAGATTCAACGAGCTCTTGGTGCCTCAATACAACAATTGAGTCACTCTCAATCACTCTCCCTTACTACTCGTAAGATTATAATCCCCTCAAGAGTCCACACTCTTAAGACACTCATAGAATTGAGTAAAAAAAAGAATTACAAACTCTCTCACAGAGTATATATGATGAACATTGATGCTCAGAAAATGAAAAACAAAGTATTGAATGCGAGAAGAAATGTTTTACAGATGGTAGCTCAGTGAATTCAATATTTCATTCAATGCTCTTCATGCTATTTATAGTTAGACGCTTTTGGGTTTATGTTAGACATAAGAGTTTGTAGCTGTTGGAAAATCATTTGCGTGTATTCAGCAGTTACAACGGTTATTCATAATAAATGCTTCTGATACAGTAGGTTGTTGAACCTATAATATATCCGCTGTGCTTCGTAATCTGTAGAAGTCTTTTTTTGCACAAGTATAAGTTTTCTTCTTTAAAGAATATGAATAAATAATAGGAAAAGTATTCATTCTTGATTTTGACACAACAGATAAAAAGCATAGAATCATTCATTAGGTATTCAGAAAGTAAGATGAATTAACTTGATAGAAATCTTGATCGATAACATTATCGATTAACGGCAAGGAAATCAGACTCAGGCAAAGTGAGCATTTATCAAAGACATTATGGATAAAGTGTTTATGGAGCAAGTGATCAATAAATGGTCAAATAGAGTAAACAAGAATGCACATATGATAATCAATTAAGAGCTTGTAATCTTGATAGGTGTGCTTTCTTAGCTTATATAAGAGTATAAGATAAGAAGAGAAGGCTTTTGCTTCAAGATAGTATGAAAATATATTCTCTTGGAAAGTGCCATGAACAACAATTCGAATAAAAAGTTGAAACTTTATAGAACAGAAGATCAAATATTAGTTTATCAAACAGATCATCGATAATCTAAGTTTATCGTGGAAAACAAATATTAAGCACAATGACCAGAAACTTGATCGATCAAGGCTTGATTGAACAGGTGATCCGAAAGCTATTCTAAATGATTTGGACAAGTAATGCCGAAGAATATGTTTATAATTGATTAAATGATCAATGAACAAATGATCGATTACTTGATCGATCATTGTCAGTAAAAAGCTAGTAGTAGAATAAATCAGAGAGTAGCTTGATCGAACCAATTATCAATTAATAAGAGAAGTTTTGTAAAACAATATTAGAGCAAGACATCGATAAATCAATGATCGATAAGGTGATCGATAAACCATGAAGCATTCTAAATAGTATGTGAGATTAAGAGACTTACCCATTATCTGTCAAGTGATTGTTAATTGATAAGATGATCGAATAACCTTTTGTTAAACATGAGAAAGATTGTCTTCTTTACCTGGCAGCTATTCGATTATTTGAATTATCGATCAGGTGATCGATAATTTCCTGAAGACACTTATGTTAAAACAATTTTACTAGTAATCGAACAACCTATTTATCTAACAGGTCATCTCACACAGTGAATTATCTAAATGGTGATTGATAAAGCTTAACAGTATATACATATTCAATTAACCACTAATCGAACACTTAATTGAAAGTACTAATTATGCAAAGAAACTTAATTGCTTATTTTGTTATCATCAAAACCATAAATCTAACAAGAAGGGGTTCATGTTGTGGTGCCTGACAGTATCTCGAGAGATTAGTTTCTTATTGTTCAGGTGAGAGGATACTTTGGGAAACGAAAAAAATACTAAAACAACTAGGAAAAAAGACAATAAAATACCCTGAAAATTGCTAAAGGACAAGGCAGTACCGGTGCCTTTCAAATCCCAATTTAGACCCCTTATATTATTTTGAAATTTTTAAATCTTGTAAAATTACATAAATTCCCTTAACTATTTTTTTCTGTAAATATTGCCACCTCAGCACCTTTAGTCAGTTTCTGGCCACCAGAGCTCTGACACCAATAACCTCGCTAGTGGTGGCCTTCTGTCGGAGCTTCGGTGACTACTTTTTCTTAAGTATTATGTAACATCCCAAATTTTGGCTCATAGATACAAGTAATAGCACAAGGAAAGGATGATTACTAAATCTAATGCAACGAAAGTCCCGGAGATCCCTCAGAAGAAAAAAGAGATTTTCCAAGGGCAAATGTGTAAAACGATAGTGTTCGGGGACTAAAGAATGACGAACTGGAAACAACTAAGGGCCAACAGTTATGCCAAAAACTTGCAAGAGATGGTTCCAAAGGTTAGGCCTAAGGAGGGGCTAAATTGCAACGAAAAGATTCCTAGGCCAAGTAGGGACCTAATTGTGAATAATAAAAATTCTAGTCAATCAATGTTCGAAGTTATCAAAAATGGCCCAAATGTTTCAGAAAAATTCCAGAAAAATGGGAATAGGATCCCAGAGTCAATATAAGGCTAGAAATGACAGAAATGCCCTAAAGTCATTTCAGGTTTTTGAGCAATTCGAGATAGTAACTCAAATTGAATTATTTAAGGTACGAGACGGCCTCAAATAATCAGGAAAAACTGGGGAACAGTAGTTGAGGAATTTACACAGATTGTAAAATTAATTCCAGCCCCAGAAACTGACAAGGTTAGCTTTAATTGAATTTAAAGCCTATTTATACCCTATCCGAGGAAAGTCAAATTTCCTGTCTATGGTTTGACTTTGGACCCGAGAAAAATTAGAGGAATACCCTGTGATGAAAGGGAAAGAATGAAACCCAGAAACAGATCAACAGAGTTACGAGCTGATAGGAAAGAATTTGGCAAAATCGACTCCGATTGAATATTAATTATTAATATTTTGGGAAAATGAGAAAGAAGTATGATTCCCCTATGAATGTTATTAGAAGAGTATGGGAATGTATTTTGAAGATGAAAAATGTGCTAAATCATGTCCCAGAGGTATTGGGTAAGTCAGGACCCAAGAAAGTACCTATTATGATGTAAACCGGTAAGATAGGTGGAGGAATATTTTTGGATGAATTTATGCACGAATTTTGTATGATTTTCCTCCCTATCATATTGCCATAGGGGCATGAGGATATGTGTGGAAATGTGTAAAAGGATTAAGGACATACTAGGATTAAAGAAAGGATTTTAAGTAAGGTGATTAAGAAGTTTAATCAAGGTAATTAAGAAAGTTAACCATGGTTAAGTTAATTAACCATGATGACATAAGCCTAAGATATTTAGCAAGATTCCTTGATGAAGAAGCCAAGATCAAGGGCTAGGATTAATTTGAAAATCAAGGGCCAAGATCTAATCTTGCAAAATAAGATCAATGGCTAGGATTTGTCAAGACCTTTTATAAAAATCTTCTCTCCCTCCCTTATGATATTTTCAGCCACCATAAGAGAGAGGAGAGGGAAAACGAAATGGAGAAAGAAGGAGAAGAGGAAGAACTCATGATCCTAAGGCCATCCAAGCTTCAAATCAAGGTATGTTCATGGATTTTTATCTAGTTTCTACCTCCCTTGGTATTTTTGAGCTTAGATGTTGGTTTGGTTGGGTTTTTCATGGTTGAAACCTAGGGGGGAGGTGCTGCACGAAATTGTTCAGAATGGGAGAAGATGAAATTAAAGTCATAAACATGTTTAAAGGCTTGAAAACAACAAGAATCAATTGGTTTTGATATTGATTTTTCAAGAAATCCAACTTCCCCTTTCATTTGTGTATGATTCTGCCATGGCTGGTTCTTTATGTTGGGTCTAGAATTTGATGATTTTGATGCTCCCAATGAGTTTAAATGATGATTTTGTGTAGGGATATATGTAGAAAACATGTTTGGAAGCATTAGAATTGAAAATGGAAATTTTGGACCTGAGGCACCTATGTTTCGGCCAAACCAGAACAAGGGGGAAGGAGTTGGATTTTGATTGTTTTGAACTTGGAAATGGATTCTACATGAAAAATTATGTGGGAATAGCATGTGGAATTAATTTTAGAATGATTGGAAACAAATCTCAAAAGTTAGAAACAAAGTGTGATCAAGTAAGAGCCAAGTGTGGAATAGGTTGATAACTCTGTCCTAATTGATGTTTCGCGTAATGTGTTGATGTGTTTAGGACCTTGGAACATCCAAGGGGATGTCTTGTTTATGTCAAACGAAGGCTCAAACACTTGGAAGGTTAGGGGAAGCAAACGGAAAGCAAGAGGGAAGCTATGTTACAAGGTAGTGAACTTACCTATACTGTGTGCTTGATATGTATGCTTGCATGATGTGATTGTGTTGCCATGATGTGACTAAGCTATGATGAAATGTTGCAAAGTTATGTTGGCAAGTTTATGTTATGTTTTGCCTTGGCAATATGTTATGAAAGCATAAAATGCTTTAGCTTACTTTCCATGGCATTCCTATGATGATGTTATGATAACATGTCGTGCATTTGCATTATGTCTTGCATGCTTATGGGTAGTGTTTGCTACTGAGATTCTCCCGAATCTCACCCTCCCTTAACAACCCCTAATAGGTATAAAGGGCATGGAGGAAAAGTCAAGGATGAGGAATGCAGGATTGATGGAAGAAGTCAAGAACATGTTATGGTCTTATAACATGTTAAGTTATGTAACATAGTTTATCAATTTATGTTTGATATGCCATGTATGTGGAATGATGATATTAAATGTCATGATATGTAAAATGGTATGAGATTATGTATGGAGATATTATGTGGATTTATAGCATGACAAGAGGTGGAGAAATAAATTGTTTATAAAGATTGAATTAAGTTGAAGGGATAGAATGTCCCTAAATGAGTCACGAATTGGTGCCAATGATGAGGCAAACCAAATGAATGAATTTAGCCATGAAATTTACTATACAGGACACATCCTAAGCTTTAAAATAAGTGGTAAATCACGAAAAATGGATGTGTATGCTAAGAGATATGGCTGTTCAAAGTCAAGACAGGATTTCTGGAAAGTACTGTTTCGACCACTTAAACAGTAATATTTAACGAATAAACTGTACTAATTGGCAAGGTTTGAGCCCTGAAAGTTATTTTTCCCTTGTAGAAGATTGAAAGAGCTTTAAGTGAAAATTGGAATCGCTCTGTTCTGATTTTTGTAGAATTAGTTATGATTTTTCAAAGTTGGATCTGAAATCTGGAGTTTAAACAGTGAAAAGTAACCCGAGTAATTATGTTGAAAATTTTAATCCACAGGCTTATACTTTGATCTGCTTAAACCATCACGCTTACAAATGCGTACTCTGAGAGGATAAAGGTAGGATGTTTCATATTAACTACTCTTTTTTAGCTATTAACTACTCTAGTTTTGCTATTGACTACTTTTTTTTCAAAAATTAAAAAAAATGCATTAAATGTTGTTGGAGACCTAGTGACTACTTTTTGTTTAGTTATTTACTATTTTTGTATAGTCAATAGTTATACAAAAGTCATCATCAGAACTTTGAAAGCAAAAGTAGTCAATAATTAAACTAAAGTAATTAGTAGCTATGAGAAAATAGTCAATGAAAGTAAGGGCAATGTTGTGGTTTTCAATATTTTAAAATTCCAAAATAGTTCAAGGGGTCTTATTTGGGATTTTGAAATTTAACTTATCATGATTTGTCCTTTAGCATATTCTAAGGTACTTTAGTGTCTTTTTCCCAAAAAACTATCAGTGGGGCTAGGTTTAATAGAAGGGACTAGTCCCTCACAACGTAGAGAACTAATGTTCAAATTCCCACTGGAAGAGGTGTCCTTATCTAATACCCGAAAATGCCTCAAATAAGATTGTCTTAAATACGAGGATACCTATACGTAGCCCAAAATTTTTTTAAAAAAAGTAAATAATTAATAATTTAAAAATTAAGTATCTAATTAATTCTAAATATAAAATAAAATGTATGGTAATAAGATTTTATGTTTCTTCAATTTTATTTTATTGAATATTGATGCCATATGCCTTATGAAAAAAAATATTTAAAAAAAAGTTGGCACTGAAATTGCACCAATATTTACCTACAGGAGAATCATTTATATATAGGGCTTTTGTAGCCTAATACTATAAATAGTAAAAAAAAAATTACCAAAATACTATACATGAAAATTATTCATTAACATAATGTAGATAAAATTATTCTTTAGAAGGACGACTTTACAAACATTTTTGAGATGCTTTGAACTAAATTACAATGTTTCTCAATTGAGTTATTTCCATTTGTAAAAATCATTATCGCAGTTGTCACATGGATAAAAATGCAATCCAACAATAAGATGGCACTACTTCTTATTCTTAATATAAGAGTTAGTTAAAGGGTTAGATCAATCATGAATTGAAGACATCAGTCAATTTTGTCTTCTAAGTCTACAATGTTTTCACTAAAATATCCCTACTAATTGTAAAGAATTCCTATCAACAAATATATTCAATGCATATGATTAAAGAAGGTAGTTTAGAGAAGTAATACACATTTACTACAATTAACTAATTAATCTAATTTTCTAAACCTTTTCAAATTAGTTATCTAGCTTTTATATTAAAAATTAGAGATAGTTTGATCTATCCTCCTAAGCTCTACATAAGAGAAATACATCTATGCCAAGGTAAAAAATCGGACAAGTCATCAAACTAGTCAAGCTAGAGCTAGTAATATGGGTTAGGCCTGCGAGTTGAGCCTGCCATTTTTGGCGGGCTTTTACCAACCCGCCAAGGTGCGGGCTACTCAATCCCGCACCGCTTTGAGCCCATGGGTTGGCCGGCGAGCCCGCTGTTCTTTCTTTCTTTTTTAATTTTTATTTTCATGCAATTCCTAATATATTAGACAACATAGTTGAAGAATTTTGACTCTTGAATTCTACATTGACATTGCCTTATTCATGTAACTGCATATGTAATACACACATAAAATATCTATTTAATTAATTTGGATAAGAAAAATAGTCAAATTAATTATTTAGAAAAAATATGTGTTGATTTTTCTAAAATATCTTCTCAAATTATAAATTAATCTTCATATTATTTTATTATAACCTACTACTCAAGTTCAAAACTCCAAGTCCAATTTTAACATTTCAAACTAAGCTCAACCTATACAAATAATAATAATTTTTTTAAAAAACATTTAGGCGGGCCGGCAGCCTAGTAAGGTGTGAGCTACTTCAGCCCATACCACTTTCGACTCGCACCGCTACGAGTTGGCCTGTATTTGCACTGCTTTTGACTCGCACCGCTACGGGTTGGCTCGTATCTGCACCGCCAACCCTCATTACCAGCACTAAGTCAAGTAGTGGGTCAAGGATTAGTGGTTTAAGTTGGGATCAAATCGATCATAATTAAAATAATATTATCATTCCACACATTTTCAACTTTTATTCTTTTGATAATATTTCTCTAAAGAAGCGTTTCATTCAATCTTAATTTTGATAGCGCACATGCTCATGTTTTGATCAACAAATATTTCAGTCCTTGGCAGCGCAGGGGTAAGTTTTCTTCTTATTGCAACTTCTCCTTCTTAATATAAGACTCAATTGACTAATTTAAGAAAACTAAAGAAGTTATAAAATTAGTTAATTATAGCATACATTTCATGACCACTTTAAAATACTTATATATATTATTATAAGTGAAACAAAATGTTTAGAGAAAAATAATAAATATAAATATTTTAAAGTAACTTAATAACTTTTTAAATTTTTTCAAATTAGTCAATTAGGTGTCTAGTACTAACTTCAATCCTTAATATGAGAACTCATTTGATTTTTATTTTGGTTCTAAATATAAAATCCCAATATATTTGTTTTCATATTTATCTATTTTTTTTAAGATATCCAATACACTTGATTAGTAATGGTATTTTAAGAACTGGAGGTAATATTATTTTTAGTTTTTGGATAGTAAAAGAGAATGTGGGCCCACACTCCACATTAGAAAAGTGGGCCGTCAGACCGACAGTGAAAAAATTAGAACTAGGGTATCAATTTGTTTAAAACACCGTAGATTTGTAGAAGAGGGCTAGAAATCGCACCCAAACCATAAGCAAGTGAAAAAGCTAAACCATCTTTGTGATACAATTTCCGCAAACGATCTGGGCAATAATCCCCAAACCTGGGCTTTCTTTGGTTTGCTGTGGTTATGGACTTGTCCGTTTTAGTTCTCAGCCCAACTTCTAGTCATTTTCTTTCGGTGGACTTGTCAGGGCCTGGGCTTTGTGTTTCTCTAGAACATAAAGCCCAACTTTTAACATGAAAAAAAGTAAAAAGCATTTATTATTTAATGTATAACAAAAAATATTTATTATTAAATGAAAATATTAAATATAAAAAGCTGGGGTATAAACGAATCATCATAACATAACATCAGCCACTTGTTCTAATTAGGGACCACAAAGATTAAAATAATGTAAATACAAGACCTAAACTCATTCTCATCTCTTTAACGCGCTTATTTCACATACTCATCCCTTCGTTCGGCACTGCCACAGCTTTTCTTCTCATTAGCATTTTCATCCGTCGTTGTCCCATTGCTGTGCTCTTCAGGTGTGCCTTTTGCCTAATCCTGTTCGGATTTCAGTTTGGTTATTTCAAATGTTTCGATACCTTTGTCAACCAAAAGCCTCTAGTCTTGTGAATTTGAAATATCTATGCCTCTTACAGAGGAAGTAAACATTATGTAGGATCATTTTGAACCTACATATATAGTGAGTAGTGACGTAGCAAGTGGTTTATTTATATATAGATTTTGCGATTGGCCAATACTGCTGGAGACAATAAGAATAGCAGGATTGATATAAGTTAGCTTAAGGAACGATACAGAATTAGAGATGGAGTGAAGCATTCGGTTGCTACCTAGGCTTCTATTATTTAACACTGACACTTTTCACTATTGATGATTTATCATTGTTAAATTCTGTAACGAACTAAACATTTACTATTCAGGATTGATCCTCTGGTAAATCAAAATTTTATATTGACTATGGAGCTCACAAATCACAATGACTGAAAATGAAATTTTGTTAAATATCAACTTAATAATAAACCAATCCGTTAATCCTTCAATTATATATGAATTGTTCCGCAATCCATTCACAAGGTCATGATGTAAACTGAAATTAGAATCAGTGCCACGACGTGTACAAATTGTCCAAAGTTACAGCTATAAACATCAGGACAGTTTAAAAGCCAAATTACATTAAGCTAGATAAGTAAAAGGCATCAAATTGATGCTTAAGCAACAAAATCTAGACCAACAAAATTCTACAAGTCTTCATACATTATGCTAAATAAGGTCATGATGTAAACTGAAACTACAATCAGTGCCACAACGTGTACAAATTGTCCAAAGTTACAGCTATAAACATCAGGACAGTTTAAAAGCCAAATTACATTAAGCTAAATAAGTAAAAAGCATCAAATTGATGCTTAAGCAACAAAATCTAGACCAACAAAATTCTACAAGTCTTCATACATACGCATTCGTTCTCCTTGTACGTCCCCGCACAATGCATAAATTTCAAAAGTCGGCTAAAGGCCTGTTTCCGAATGTGGCAACTCCTAAAATCTGTCCAGGAAAAAGAACTTTAGATATTTGAAAGTACTAAACTTTATAAAAAAAATATACTAGCTACTATTAATCAAAAGTTGAGCATAACGGAATAGTCCATATTTATAAGGTTCGAAGCAACTATAAACAAGGAAAACATATTGCAATTATAGACGACAGGAAACTACATATATGTTCATTGTGCTTGCAAGATCCCAGAGGAAAAATAATGCTACGAATGAACCCTAGTATTCTTGGCAAATGTAATTTTAATAATGAACTAATATTCTCATCAAGTATATAGAAAGTTGAACATTCATTCTGTTTGTTTACACAAATAAAAGCGTGAAAAAGAACATTTAAACCCTCTGCTACTAAGCCAAAAGTAGCGTAATATAGCAGGAATGAAATTAGCAGCATCGTAAATTAATTAATAGCGACTGAAAGCTTTTGAGAAGATCTATTTTCAAATACACTCAAAAGCTTTAACTATCATGCAGGAAAAAGATAATATTCTTGATTTGCATCTATGCATCTATGCATTAATAACATCAGCAAAATATTCAAGCAATATACTAGTTTAGGTTCTTCTGAGTCTGTAACTTATAAACCAGCATAATAATTTGCCCCTTTTGATAACAAATTAATACCATTAAATATATAATAAGTAAATCAACAACACAATTCCCAAAATCCCAATGCAATTGTAAAATTATAAAATGACATAATTTGTTATCCTATGCATCACAGTATAACAACAATTAAAAAAAACCATATCCATATAAGTGCTGTAGATAAATGGTTATCAATCTATCACTAGTTAGAAATAATTATAGTTTGGTGAAGAAATAACCTCAGGTTCTGTCAACAAAAATCAACCTGGAGCATAGTGCGCGGCGGGGTCACTTGCTGGTTGCCTTTTGGATTTCAGTGCGAATGGAATGAGTTGAAGCCTTCCTTCCATTTAAACATATGTGTCTTTAATAGATTAAATGCCCTCAAATCACAATGTCCAAATTTCGCATTAGACGTCGACTCAGTAGAGTGAATAGCATCATCAGATATCCCTTGACCCACTGACTCGGACTTCTCATTGGAAACAGCCTTGTTCTCCACAGCATTAAAAATTAATGTGTGATGAATCTTATACTGAGAAATAAAGTTCCTGCGAAGATCCGTCGCAAGCCATTCAAATATATTAGGACGATAAAGCAAGAAATGTTTTGGTCTAGAAGAATCAACCCATGTCTCTTCTGCATCATCATCAGGGGATACCGCAAGATCATCAAACTCAGAACCAAGAGCTGAAACAGATATCTTATTGGCCACCTTCATAACTTCTTTGCATTGAAGCTTAACCTCCTCTTCTACTGAAAATTTATGATCTTCCCAATCTGAAGAAGACCCTTCGTAAAATTTATGAAGCACAAGAAGAAAAGCAAGAGGAAGAATCGGATGCTGGATCCCCAATATCATCATTATGCTGGACCTCATTGGAATTTTTGTTATCATCATTATGCTGAACCTCATCGGAACTCTTATTATCATCATTATGCTGAACCTTGTTAGAACACTTATTGCTGCGGGGCGACGATTTCCTCAAGAAAAAGGGAGGTAATTTATCAAGATGTGGAACTGCTAGAAATTCCAAAGATGCAAAGGATTTTTGAGACTTTGAAAATGCCAGTTGTAATATATGCAAAGGCAATTTAGCCCACAATCCTCTTATAGCAACCTCATAGAGGCTTGATGATGGCTTTACATCTTCAAATAAAGCAATAGTTGTAGAAGATCCAGAGAAGCCAACCCTACAAGCTTTCAGCCTCTCGCACAAGGCCTCATCATGCACATCCTTGACAAGTGGTTTCTTCTGTTTTAGTTTTTCAACCAAGAGTTTAGTAAGGTTACCTTCTGAATATGAACAAAGGTAGTCTAATTTCAGGAACACAGAACTCTTGCGAAACTTGTATTTCTCATCACCATCAGAAAACAAATATCTATTGAAATGCACCCCCTGTCCATTGCAATTTTTCAACCTTTTATTAGTAGCCCAAGACGCTTGATATCTCTGTAATTCAAGCTTTCCTGATGACATTAGTCTTATCAAAGTAAAACCACCATACTCATCTTGTTCACAGCATGAGGCAAGATCAATGTCCAGAATGCTAAACCCCAAAACCATGTCTTTCTTCATCCGCCAGTCAATCCCTCTAGGAAGCTCTTCTTTTGATAGCTCTTCTGTTAGGAGACAACTTCCACAACGACAATAATCACCAGATATCGCAATCTCATATGGAAGCTCCCACGCATAGAAGGTCTTGTTAGTCTCTGAAAACTTTAAAGTAGAAGATCCTTCTTCAGATGGCAATGAAGACCCATAGCAGAAGAAATTGAAGGTTTCATTAAAAAATGACCCCAATATGATGCAAAATCCAGTTTTTGAAGCCAAATCAAATGTATCTTTCCTAGAATGTGACCTTAGCTGAGACAAGCTTACCAAATTTATGTAGGTAGGATTATCAAGATCATGCGACCACCGTATTATAGGCATCATTTGCTTTCGCACGTCACATAAAAGTAAAAAATTGTTAGAGGCCACAATAAAGTAGAAGTTATCAGGACCTGCTCTTGAAAGTGCCAGAAACTTTTCATTTTGAGCTTGGGCATGCATTTGCAACAACTCAATCTTCAATAGACAACTTACAGCATATGTACCATTCGTCCCATCAACTAAAAAGACCGCATGAGAAGTTGCTACAATGAAAATTCTCGGATTCCAACTGAATTCACAACTCACCCAAACAGTATCTTTAGAAAAACCCGAACCTTGCCATTTCAACCTAGTTCCTTTAAAATTTGGAGGACTCTCTTTGCCATGCTCTAAATCAAACAAAAACAGCTCTCCACTTTGTAACAAAACAAGAATCTCATTAAATATATGGGGACTCCAGCAAGCGTGAACAATAGAGCAATTCTTAAAAGTTTTGCCGCCGTTGTGAATAATACGGGGTGTCTCTAAACATAAACCGTAGCGGCATACAGAAAACCAATGAACAGTGTAGCGTGTAGAAACCAATAAATACCGAACAATATAAGAAGACTCATCCCAATTATCAATTGGGTTAACTACAATCCTTAATATCCGATCATATACTCCGCTGGAGACTTGAAAAATGCTATCAATATTAAGTTTAACATGCATATCTAAACCTTCAGGATGGACCATTAGATAGCCAACTCGCTCAAAATTATTACCAGTTGGAAAGAAGAGAAGAACACCATTTCCATATTTGAGAATCTCAAGGTGGTTGTAATGCAAGGCAGAGGGGATATGAATAGGAGGGGGTAAGAGAGAAGAGGAGAAGAAAAGTCGGGTTAGGGATTGAGGGTTGGGGTTGAAAATGAGGGGACCTAATGAGGATCCTTCAGAATCTGAAACGAGCAAGGGTGCATGAGATGAAAAAACTGGGAAGTAGGACTTCCAATCTTGTGAGAAGTTCATTGCTTGAGAAAAGTTAAAACAAAACCTGCAAACACACCAAGGAGTGAGGCCTCAAGGAAGGAACTAACGAAACAAAGTGGTTAGTGCGTAAGCTACGTACAATGGAAGTTGCAAGTCTTCAAGCTAGGTCTAAAAATGAGGCTTTTTGTGAAGATACTTGTGAGAATTAAACGAAGCCCTGCATTCCAAGCACTGATTACTGTGAGAAAAGGACAAAATGAATAGCACGTAGAAATATGTTCATAAATCAATTTAGGAAAAATTTAGGAAAATTTTGTAAAATAACTTATGAAGAAAAGTCATTGCAGATAATCCCTCTTTCAGATTTTCCATTTAAAAAATGAGAGTGGAAGGGATTTCTTGCAGCCTGATAAATATAAGGAAAATATTACATTTGTAAAATACAAATGAGTGAACACCTAAGATGTAATTTACATGTTTAGCTTCTTGTTGACGATGATTCAAATATATAACAATGATATATATAGACACACATATCTGTGTGTGTATGTGTGAAATACATTATCATGCACAGCGTCAAAATGAGCGCGGACAGGATTCTTTACAGCCTGATAAATGTAATGAAAGTAAGGAAAGTATTATATTCGTAAAATACAAGTCAACAACTAAGATGCAATACTGTTGATGATGATTCAAATAACCCGTGAAAACCAAAGAATGTCCAAACAGCCAGCCACAAATAAGGAAACACATACATCAGTTACAAGACAAAAAGAGGGAAAAGGACAAAAACTAGAGAAGGAGAAGGAGAAGGAATGAAAAGCAGTATTATATTTTCTGTTTTCTTTTTTTTTTGGGGATTTCTTTTCAACATAAAGCAATGGAGATTCTAGTTCAATTCAACAACAATCAAAATAACATGAGCACAGCAAGAGTTCAATTACAACAAACATAAAGGCAGCAATGGGAAGATTCGAAATTGAATTGATTCAGATTTTTAATTACTTAAACAACAACTTCCACAAAGTCAACACTGTGAAAAATGCAGAATCTCCACCACATATTATATCTCAAAGTTGGTCAATTTTTCTAAGAATCAGTAACATCATTCTGACGTTTTTTTTTTTTTTTCTCTCCCCAAATTTAGCTCTCTTCTCTTCTCACTTATCAGATCAGCATTTTCAACATCAAGCAAGTTCAGTGTTCAGATTCCATTCCACACAGAGTAGCTTAATCCGAAAATCAAAATAAAATAAGAAAAACAAACATACGGGGAGCTAGAGGCGACGGAGGGGAAGATGAGAAGGAGGAGATCGGACGAGGACGAGACTGAAAGTGGGGGACCAGGGGAACTTACGTGTCAGCGTCCTCCAACTCGAGAGGACCCGGGGAGCACGGAGGAGGTCACGTCGTGTTGAGGGCTCTGCTGCGTGTCCTTGTCAACGGTGAGACTGTGGGAGACTGAAGATTGGTGATTGGGTGGCGGCTGGCGACTCGGAGAGAGAGGAGAGCTGGAGAGATGGAGCTCGACACCTACTGAACTGAAAGTGAACAGAACTGAAGGAAGAGGAAATGGGCGCGGGAATATGGATTGAGGCGGGAGGGTCGCGCCTTTTTTTCCCGCCCTCCGCCCCTGTCCCCTCGCAAGCAAATATACAAAAATACTAAAACTTTTATTAAAGTGCTCCCACCACCATAAATTGTTGAGATACAAATAGAGCCGGTCGGGCGGACCGCCGTTTAAACCCGTTTAAGTCACGGGCCGGGCTTGTATTTTGGAGCCTTGAAAGGGAAGTCAGGCTTAAAAGGGCCAGTCCTGTAGGGTTGAAAAATAAACGGACCGGCCCTGTAGGGCCACGAGCCGGCCCGTTTAAGCCCGCCAATATTTTTCTAAAAATTTTTATATTTTTTTCTTAACTTAAAAAGGAAAACCCTAACATTTTACACATAATATACTCTTAGTTTTACTTACCCCCACCGCTCATACAAATGGCATTCACAAAAAAGAAATCACCATAATTCTAAGTATATTAACAAAAATGTGTTATTATTTATAAGTTGTCAAAACCTATTAAAATACTGTATGTGTTATTTTACAATCTTTATTTATCATTCTTTCATATTTTTTATACTTGAAATAGAATTGGTTAAAAAATCTTTTGAATTAAAATAAAGATCTATATCATTTTTATAGTTAGAAACAAATTTAGAACTAGGGATGATGAACTCTTTTCTATTTTGTCAGTAGGACAAACAATTATTTTTTATGTATACTATGTTTGTTAGTTAAACTTTTTTGTTAATTATTTATAATTAAACAAGATCATCCATATTGTAATTATTTACTGAACTTAGTGTTTATTTAGTTGTTTATGTCTGTCCTCTATTTAGTTTGTTCATTCAATAGACTCTATTACACTGTGATAGATGTTTTGACATAATGATGTTTATGTTTGTGACTTATTTTTATTTATTTATATCTTTTATTAGTAATTTTATTGTTTTATTTTTATTATTTCGATAAAATAGGCAAAAAAAATAATAATAATACATTTTAGTTAAACGGGTCAAAAGCCCGCGGGCCAGCCCGAGCCCGTTATCTCACGGGCCGGGCTTGGAAAATGCTTCATTTTTTGAACTCAGACTTAAACGGGCCGGCCCGTTTAAGCCCGAGCCCGTGACGAGCCGGCCCGTTTTCCCAGTGCTAATACAAAAATATTCATAAATTTATAAAAATAGAGCAAAAATAACATACTTATTAAAGTTACCTAACGGTCGTTATTTTTTGTAGCGAAGCTCATGTTAATTTTATTAAGCTTTAATTAAATATTAAAATATTAATCTTTAATTTATAGATTTAAAATAAAACCAAATGGAGATGTTCTAATATTAGCAACCCGTTTTTCAATATATAAAAATACTGCTCCTCCGGTCCTTAATATAGGACCTAAACTTATTAGAAGCATCAAAATTATCAAAATCTAGCCCTATCATCAAGAACCAGCTCTTGCTAAAAATGTATTCCTAGGTACACAATTATGAAATCTTTCACAAATCATCTCAAAATCACTTGATTCTCATTCCTTTCAAACTTTTAAATATTATTCTAATATCAATTTCATCTTTCCGTAACCTATCAATTCCTTGTAGCATGTCCCCTTAGGATTTCAAGCTCTCAAAATCTAACAAAATCCATAACCAAACTCAACAACAACAAAGATAATGGAAACTAAATCAAAAATCATGAACATATCATGTTTGGAGCTTGATCTTGCATGGTTTTCCTTACTGTTTCTCTTCTCCTTCTTCCTCTTCGATCTTTGCCCCCTTCCTCTTATCATGACTGAAATCTTAGTATAAATGGAGAGGGGAGATATTTATAAAAATTTGCTTAAATATTAGCTTTTGATTTTGAATGTGTGTAACTTGATCTTAGTCATTCATTTAATCTCTTTGGCCATATGTCCTTATCTTTTTTATTCTTACCACCTAATCCTTTTAGGTGTCTCTTTTATTCAATAAAAGTGTCACTTTATAGAACACATCACATGCCACCTATCACATATGTGAAGAAAGTATAATATTTTATTATATGATTTTATTCTTTTAAACCTGACCCTTAACAAAGTGTATTATTTTATTCATTTTCCTTCATCAAATTTACAGTAAAATAGGGAGGAAAATATGGAGAAATTTATTCTCCCTTATACCCTTGACAATTCATCCACTTATTTTATGATTTTATGTCATATCAGGTACTTTTTCAGGTCCTGACTTACTTGGTAGTTCTGAGACATGTTCTGATACCCTTTCCTCATTACAATTAGGTTCACATGGCATTATATATGCTTGCCATGGAGGGAGAAATTTCTTTCCCTCTATCTTTCATAAAAATAGTTAATAATATTTATTTCAAAGTAAACTTGACTAAATTCTTTCTATCGGTCCATAACTCTGAAAATCTATTTATAGGTACCAATACTATTTTTTTATCATGAAAAATTTTTCTAATTTTTCTCAAGTCAAAAGTCAACCCATAAACAACTTTTTTTGATTTTTCTTGGATAGTGTATAATTAGGTTTTAAATTCCATTAAATCTAACCTTTTTGTTTTTTGGGGATGAAATCATTTTTAAAACCTGTGATAATTTCTCAAGTATTTTTCTTCATCTTTCTCCAATTATCTAAGGCCTCCTTGTATTTCAAAATAATTCAATTTTGGCTAATATTTATAATTAATTAAAACCCTAGGAATTTTATGAATTTACTTCAAGGGTATTTTCATCATTTTTCAGCCCCTTATGAGCCTCAAAACCTCTTTCCTATTTTTCTAGAATTTTTTAGAATTTTTCTAAGATTTTTGGCATACTTTCCATCATTGTTCTTTTTGGCCCGAAACTTTCTGAATTTACGGTTAAGTCCCTGCTTGGGTTCAGCCTTTGGAATCATCTCACTGAGATTCCTAGTGCAACCTTTTTGCCC
The DNA here is from genome assembly GCF_004799145.2 of Neltuma alba. Lineage (NCBI taxonomy): Eukaryota > Viridiplantae > Streptophyta > Magnoliopsida > Fabales > Fabaceae > Neltuma > Neltuma alba. The sequence goes on along the minus strand of NW_021636050.1, from coordinate 62,984 downwards.
TTTATCATCTCCAATTCCCATACTCAAGTCCTTGAGATTTTCTTGGAGTTTCTAACTTGTTTTTGTGGTTCTCGAAAACTCTTGCTTTATGATTTGGTCCTTAAGAAACCTCTCGTTCTTCTAAGGAATTTTTGAAAATCTTGTCAAAAAGGGTCTAGTAAACTACCCATTTTAGACTAATTCTAATACTTCTATACCCAAAATTCATGACGTTATACGACCAGCCTTACTTTATGTTTGTTAAGGCTGCCATTACAGTTGTATTTTTTTGTGAGCATCCATTTATAGCCAACTGCGGTTTTTTCCTTTGGCAACTTTGTTAGGTACCATGTTTCATGCTTCTTTAAGGCTTCCATTTTTCTCATGGACTGCTTTGCTCCATGCTGAGATTTTTAAAGCTTCATGAACATCCCTTGGGACCTTTTCTATTGATTATAAAGGCCTTCATGGTAGGTGTGAACACCCAATTTTGTCCGAGCCCACAAAAAATATTAAATGTAAATGAATTTAAAAAAAAAGAAAAAAAAAGAAAAGATTAATATCCTCCTTGATTCTTTCATGGAGGCTAAGTTTGAGAAGTCCACCATGTGACAAATAAAAAAAATAAAATTAAATAAGAATATCCCTCTTATAATAAATAACAATAAAATAAAAGATAAGAATTAAAAGCCAATTTAGATAATGTAAGGTGGACATATTAAGGAAGGGAATAAGATAAATCAAAAAATAAAAATAAAGATTTCTCATTTAAGACTATTGGCTCCTCAATTTAGAAACATATTTTGGAGTCATAATAGTAAAAAAATTGAAAAAAATAAAAATTAAAATAAAAAATCACATTTTGATGATGATTTGCTGCTTAAATAGGAAGTTACATTATGAGTCATAATTAAGAAAGATTAAAAAACAAAAATTAGAGAAAAATTGAAAAACCCTAGGTAGAGCCTATAAATAAGAAGTAAGGGCTAGAGGAAGATACTCAGAATTTCCCGATGAAAAGGGGGCAAGGTAGAGAGCTTTTTTGTCATCTTATTTCATGGCAATGAGTTGAGTTGGGGAAAGAGAAAGGAAGGTTAACTAGAGAAAAGTTATTTGTTCATCTTCTTCTTTCTTCTGCCCAAGAAAAGCCTATGCTCTTATGCTATTTATCACATTTGTAAGCTTGAGTAGTGATGGCTGGAGGGTTGAATCCAACATGATTTTAATTAATTCTCACTATGCCCTTTCTCTTTGATTTGTTCAAAATATACCCTTATCTATTTATCTCCCATATATACTCGCTTTGATATATACTTTCTTCTTTTTTTATTTTCATTTTATTTCATTTATTCTATTGTTGATTCATGTCTTATTCCTAATATGTGTATATAGTTTTTTTTAATTATTATTGGCTTATTATATAATGTATTCTTTTTTTAGCAAATTGACAAGTGAAGCATCAAGTATAATTTCATTCATATCTATTATGTTTAACTTGAGTTTCATGTTGATTTATTTTTGAGTGTTTTTTCTTTTTGTTTTTGAAAAAGCTTCTCTTTTTAAAATCTATACCATGTGAGGTTTTCAGAACCTCCGCAGGTATCTAGATTCATTAGTAAACCATGTGAGATTATGGGGGTGTCCGTAGAAATATCAATATGGTTGTGCAAATTTTCCTTTTGAAATAAAAAGAAAGAAAATAATTTTGGCATCATGTTTATAAATAAATAATAGAATGGAAAATCTTTTTAAAATATATACATATAATCTCAAAATGGTTTTTCATAGCTGTGTGAGGTTTTTAGAACCTCCGCAAGCTCGAATGATTATCCTCCCATGTGAGGTTATGAGAACCTTCGCAAGGAGGATAATCCGAAATTTCTTTGAAAAAATATTTTCTAAGTAAAAATACAAAATATGTTTTCATGTATTAAAAAATACAAACTCACCAAAAAAAAACACCTTTTTTTAATTGAATAAATATTTTCTAAAAATTACCAACTAAGTAACATGCATTTTTATCCCCAAACTACATGAGTTTTATAAATATGTAATAGGATTTTATTTTTCCCTTTTTGTGAATAAATTTTTTTCCTTTTTCTATCTTTTTTTTTTATTTATAATAAGAAGGCCAAATTATTTTGAGTAGCTGACTTAGGGTAATCGTTCTCTTGAACAGGTGTTGTAGAGTGTCTAATACCTTCCTCACACACAATCGGCTCTTGACCCCTATCTGGTTTCGTAGACCACATATTTTTAGGCTTCCAAAATTAACCTTTTAAAATTTTCGTGGTGACTCCTCTTTCTTTCCTTTTTACGGGATGACTAGGATTTGGGCACGACAGTAGGAGATAATCTTTCACATGAGACAAAGTTAATTATAGGATGCTTAATACAAGATCTTCCCTCATTCCCTAGCGCTATTAGCCACCATAGATAATTCTCTTAGGGATTTGAGACTGCAACATAAAAATAGGAAATTTAGAATTGACTAATGGCCCAACAGTCTAGTAGAAACATAGAGAGGATAACTTTTAAAGTGAAACCCAGCCAGGGACAAGACAGTCATTTTGAAAAATTTCAGTCCAGAAAAGAGCAAAAGAGGAAATTATGCTCAAAATTCCTAAAAATCTCTAAAAATTCATTAAAAAAATAGAATAAAAGGGTCTAGAATAGTGTTTGAGGCCAAAAAGATGAAAACACCATGAAAATAATTTATTTAGAATTTTTTGTCATTTCAGGAAATTTTGGCTAACTAGAAAAAAATTGACCAAAATAAATTATTTAAAATATACAAAGACCTTAATAATTCATAAAAAAATGAGAAAATTAGATGAGAGGTTATTGTAGATTATAAAATTGTTTTCGGCCTCTGAAGATGTAGAGCTTAGCTTTAAAAATATTTAAAGCCTAATTTGTTGATAAAAAGTTGATTTTAGGAAAAATGAATAGAATGAGTTACAGGTTGAATTTTGTCATAAGAAAAATATGAGAACATCTCCTTAATAAAAAGGGAATTATTGGTGCAAAAAAAAAATTTTAGAAGTACTGGATTTAATAAGATAAAAAAATGCAATTGATATCATGAGATTACCCAAAAGTTTAGTGGGACAAAATTTTTTCCTATTTTTCTACATAAAATGATGCCAAAAATTGGTGGAAGAACACAAATGGAATTATACAATTTTTCAAGGGTGAAATTGGAAGAAAATGATTAAATTAATAAAAATTACTATTTTCACACATATAGAATAGATGGCATGTGATGTGTCCCATAAAGTAGCAATTAGATTAAATAAGTAGGATATCTAAGTGGTTTATGTGGCAAAATCACAAGGGGATTAGAGCAAGATGATGACAAGTGTTAGAAGTAAATGGTAACTTGAAGAAATTACCATGTGGTAAATTTTTGGACTAATTTGATATATACAACCTCCCTCTTCCATGGCCTAAAGTTTGGGCCAACTAAGAGCAAGAAAGGGAGGGAAAATTTTAGCCAACTAAGAAAGAAAAAGGAGGAAGAGAAGATCAAGCCAAACCTACGTGAAATTAAGTCCTAAATCAAGATAAGAGCATAGATTTCCTTCTAGTTTAAGATGCCATATGAATTAATGGTTTTAAATATGATTTTGATAGAAGCTGAGTTTGAAACCCTGAGTATAGGTGTCGTCCAATTTGAAGTGAGATGAGATATGAATAATTCAAAGCTTGCATATAGATTAGAGGATAGAAAATGGTTTGAAAATAGTGTTTAGACCTTGTTTTTAGCAGAATTTCAATGGGTGAAAATTCTGCACCATATTCAGCCAAACCTGGTTCTTTGAGTTAGGGTTTGATTTTTATTAATTTGATACTTTCAATGAGTTTAGAAGGTAAAATTGTATAGGGATATGTGGAGAATGTAACAACCCCCGTAATTCATGGTAAATAAACATTTTCAAAACGATAATTGCTTTAAAAGGCTAACCATGGTAGAAAGGACAAACCTAATCAAATAGAAATCTACCATAGTCAATCACAATCCAAATCTTTAACAGAGTAATAGCTACTGTTCTAGAATAGTAAAGATAGTTAATCAAATCAAAAAGGATCAACATTTGATTTTTCATGTATATATCAAATCCATCAGCAATACTCTGAAATCTCAAATACAATTAAGACCAATTGTAAATGGGCTAGGGCATTTGAAGTCCACCAAAATAACTACCACTACTGCCCATTATCAATTGCAATCAAAATAACAATCACATGTGTCCAAAAAGAGCTCCGCCCAATAGTACAAGTCTAGAATGCAGCGGAAAGGCTATGATAATGTTAACTAAAACAAAAAGGCCCTAAAGTTTGGCAATATACATCAGTCAAATCATGTATATCAAAAATAGAGGCTATACAGAGTGGAAAGGAAAACTCAAGCCTCGGACACCTTCCCCTTGGGACCAACACCTGAACCCTCGCCTGAAAAATGTTAAATAACCACGGGGTGAGTCAAATTGACCCAGTAACCACAATTCCAATTCAACAAGTATCCAGGGAGTGATTACAAGATAGCTAAGCGGGCAAAGTACAATTTCAAATAACATATAAGTTAAACATCTTTACAGAAAACAATATATAATAATTCAAAAAGTAACTTGCATGCATAAAACTTCATCAACCATCCTTATAACCTCCTTGTAACCTCTGACAGAACCCATGGGCTATTCACACATAACAGGATTCGTCTCTTTTACAAGACTGCACCAAGCTCTCCAATAATGAGGTGTAACTCGGCCAAAAGTTACAGAGCTCATATCGAACCATGGGTTCCCTTTCTTTGGAATATAGACAGGTGTCATGTCCCTTGGGCTGACCCTTGACCCGGCTAAAGGAAAGGTGATACCGAGGGCCCTAAGAATGTTAATGCCAACCACTGGGCGCCAAGTGGCGGCTATACCACGTGGTATAAATAATCAGACCTCCCACAACTACATTTCAGCACAACCAACACAGCCCAATCCAACCATCCAATTCCACACAATTTCATATCCATAAAGTATTCTCGGATTCAATAATCAAATTTGTTCAACATCAACAAGATATTCATAAGATGAAATAATTCATGCCCACTTAACTAATAAATTTAACGAAACATAACTCTTGATATAGATATATAAATTACTTTTCATACAAAAATCACCATAACACATATTGATAACATTTATAATATCAACACATGCTTATAATTACATCAACAAGCATACAAGGTAAATTAGAAAGTGGTTACCTTAAGTTCTTGACACAAGAACTAAAAGTAGGAGGATTCAAACCCAAGAGCCTAAACCAAGCTCACTCTACAATAATAAATTGATAAACATATATTAATATAAAAAGACTAATTAATATAGCATTAGAATAGTTTATTAACTAAATCCCCATAATTGGCTTGCTTAAAAAATTATCTTTAGAAAAATAATAATTCATCTATTCCTCCAAGTTACAATTCCTAATACTTCCCAACTCTATTTCTCTCATTCACATCATTAATAAGAATATTTCCTTCAAATCATCCAAAAATCTCCAAAAAGTGTTTACTTTAACTCTTAGAAAAATAATCATGTACCATCTATGCCTCCAATCATTATTACAATTCTATTCCCTTCTTCCACTAATCATTTCCCATTCATTAGAATCAATAACTTATAATATTTTCCTCAATTTCCTCCAAACACCCAACTTCCACTAATTAAAGTCTCCCCAAGAATCATCAACATTACTATTTCAACAACAATCCTCAAAGTTTAAGCATTGGATCCTCAATATAACCTCAAATGAACTCAACTAAGAGATAAATTTCGAAATTGATATCATCATTAACACAAATCATAATTTCCCAACCAAACCCTAACTTATATTGTCTCAAATCAATCATCCAACTATAAATCTAAGTCATAAGGCTTCTATTCTAACCCCATCAGCTCCATTAATATCCTAATACTAAATTAGAAACCTTAAAAATTAAAAATCTAACAAGCCCTAATAAACTTTATTTTCTGCCATAAACTTACAGAAATAAAAAAGAAAAAGCTAAATAAAAAATATAGGATGAAGATGACTTACCTAAATAGCTTATAGGTACCCAAGTAAAGCCCTTTTCTATTCCTCACACTCACTCACTCTCGCTCACTATTGCGCAGCGGCAGAGAAAGGACACGAACAGGGGAGGAGGAAAAGGGAGGTGGAAAAGGAAGTGGGCGTGCGCGACTCTTCAAATGAAACGGTGAGGCGGAGGAAAACACATTCAAATAGTGGGTCACGTGACCCACTATTTCACTCCAAATTCCCACCCTTTTTTTTTTTTTTGAGATTAAGGGAAAGGGCACGGGATCAACCCTCCCTTTCCTTCAACCGAACAGTGGGTGGCCACGTGCCACCCACTGTTATAATATATTATATTATATATAATAATAATAAAATATAATATCATACGTATATTTTATTTTTTTTATTGTTTTTTATATATATAATTTATATATTACTAAAATTATAATTTTCAAGTTATTCAATAAGATTTAATTCTAATAATATTAACTAATCTTATAACCATATAACTTAAATCCTATAATAAGATAAAGAAAAAATGGAATGTTACAGAGAACATGTGTCTAGAAGCATTAAAATTGAAAATAAACTTTTGAACTCTAATGCATACCTCCTGGCCACAGCCAAAAATGAGGGAAGGAGTTGGATTTTAATAAATCTAAGTCCATGTATGGATTCTACATGAAAAATGTCACATCCCACCAAATTTAACATTGATAGAAAGGATGAAAAATTTGGTTAAGGGCCAATAGGGAAAGAATATTAGTTAAGAAAACTAGACATGGTGTGAGATCCAAAAATGGTCCAGACCGACATTTTCAAATTTATTAATCCACGAAGGGCAAAATGGAAAAATTTGAGAAAAATTATAGAAAATCTTCTAAAAATGGAAAATTGTTTATTTAGAGGTTTTGAAACCTTAATGGAGGCCCTAGAGGTGAAATTGATGTGAAAATGAATTATTACGAAATTTCCCGAGCATAGAGGATTTTAGGAAAATAGTGAAAAATTGAAGGAAAGTAATTATTTTAAATAGCTAGAGGCCTCAATAACCCTGAGAGAAATATGGATTAATTATTTAAATATTTATGAAAATTTATAAAATTAATTTCAGACCTTGGAAGCACAGGAATTAATTTTAGAAAATTTATTTTCCTGCAATTTTACCGATAAAGGCCTCATCGGGAAAAATTCAAAATAAATAGTTAGAGATGGAAAAAAATCCTAAAATTTTCAAATCATATTCTTATATGAAAAGAGGATTTTTCATGAAAAGAAATGTTTTGGAGGTCTAGAAAAATTATGAAAGGTTACAAGTGAATAGTAACGGATCAAAGTTCAAAATAGTTTTGGATTGTGATATAATTTGTAAGCCATCTTTTTGAGCAATCCTAGACCATAATTAGGCCCCACATTGGGCCAGAAAAGGCCCAAATTTTGTGCAAATAGCGGCCCAACAATTAAATTAATTTAAGCCCAATTTCAACCAAAATATCAGTAGGAATGTTCTAGAGACTCAACACTTGTCATGATCTGAAAATTTGAAGGTTGGATGGCAGCCACATGGCCATTTTTGCTAGCCAAAGTTCAGCCATTGATGGGGAGGAAAGGTCAAAATTTTTTTTGTTTATAAATACCCCCTCATATTGTAATAATTCAGCCAAAAATAGAAAGGTATAGGGGAGGTGCTGCCAAATTGAATTCTTGACCTTGAAAGAGAGTCTCCAACTGTGCAATTGAAGGGGAAAACGTCAAGCTTTGATCAATGGTTGATTGAGATAAGTTTGAGCTTTGTTTTGGTTAAGTTCAAAGCTTGTTTTAGTTGGAAATTTAACTTATTTTTCCAAGGTTGCATGCTGTCCAAAATTCAATCAACATGAAGAATGATTAGGAAAGGATAGAAACCATGATTTAAGGCTTGAAATTACGTGCTTAATTGATATTTGGATTAGATTTTGGAAGAAAATCAAGATAGGATTCTTAATGGTTCAATTCGACTACTATGTTATCTTGGTGTAAGAGTTTGTTTCAAGATGTTTTGATGATTCCAATGAGTTCAAAAGGTATTTTTATGTAAGAAAACACTAAGGACAAGTGTTTGAAATCATTGGAATCAAAAATGAAATTTTTAGAACATATATAGCCCAATTAAGCCAAAACAGATTGAGAGAGGAGGAGTTTGGTTTTCACAAATCTGAATAGATATTTGAATTTTAAATGAAAAATGGTGTTGGAATGGATCAAGAGGTTTTTGGAAACAAAGAGGGAGTAATTGTGTCAAAAATCAAGGAAAAATGAGTTTAACAAAGCTTAATGTCAAGCATTAGTGTCTATGCTTGAATTATTGATAAATTGGAATGTTTTTATGTATGAATTGATAAGTTTTGTGGAGAAAAAATAAGGAGAACATTGACCCCTTGAAGAGGCCGAATTATACTAAGTAAGTAAGGTAGCATTGAATTATAATTTGATTGTTTATCTTGCTTGTGTAATGTGTTTATGTTGATTACTTGAATTGAGGAATTTATATTGTGGCATTTGTTAATTTTATGACAATTGATATGCTTTGGCTAAGTGCATTGTAATATGTCAATGTCAAAGTGTGGATGCTTCCTCTTTTGACCTACTGGGTAGCATGATTTTTATGTGACTTGAGGATGTCTTGAAGTTCTATAATATATCACATTATGTATTACTCAATTTATATAATGATTATAGTTCATTGCTACTGAGATTTCTCTGAAATCTCATTCTCTCTTATGTCACATTATGCATTACTAGGAAGTGGATCAAGTATGGAAAAAGGGCAAGGAATTGGTGATGAGTTAAGGAGGCCATGGAAATTTTATGACATTGTACAAAGTTTATGTTGTAGATTGATGAATTTTGAGATAAGTTTGTAACGAGTAAAGATACGCTATACTTTAGCATTATGTAGTATTGAATGATTGTTCATAATCATGGTTTGGTATGCTTGAATGAGTAGTGCGTGGAAAAGAGATGGGAAAATGGAAGGCAATTGGATTAGGGGATAAAAGTACCCTAAAAAGGGGTATTCTTGTGACGTATAAAATAATGAGCAAATAAATGAATTTGGACTTGAGGTTCGGCGGGCTTATAGATCTTATCCCCAGCTTTAAAAGAAGAGGTAGATCACTAAATTTGGAGTTTTGTGTAAAGAGATATGCCCTTCAAAGATTTGGCCAAAATACTAAAAAATTAGATATTGACCATATGAACAGTGCAACTTGGTGAATTTTTTGGCTCTGTTTTGTGATGATCTGATGCTAATGAATTTTTTTTCCTTATAGTATACATGACAAGCTTCAAACAAAAATTGGAACCACCTCATTTTGATTTTTATACATTTAGTTATGAATTTTCAAATTTGGCCAAAATTTCAATGGATAGTAAACAATACCCGAGGTTCCTCTATGATCTCGGGTCGCAACCTAAGAATCCCACGTCACGACCTGGCAGCACAGATTGCTTTTGTGACTGTCACACCCTACTATCAAATCCACTTAGGGTTTAATTAAAACCATTTTAGATCACCTTGGATGGTTTTGGGCTAAAAGATCCATGAAAAATACTGATTTTTGGATTTTTACTGTTCATCAGGTAAAAATCCAGTTTTTTGGCTCAATTTCAAAAATTAATCATTTGATCTAGAAAAATCAAAATGGAGTGGTTCAAAATTCTATATAAATTCTTTCAAAGAAAAATAATCTTATGAACCAAGTCTATTTGAAAAAGTGTTAGATTTTTGTGAAATTCACCTCTGTCCATTTGGCAAAAATCTTTTTTTCAGATTCTAAACCTTAATTTTGAAATATCATTAAAAATCGTGTAGTTGGCTATTTTTAATGTACTGCCTATCTATTTGAAGCTCATGACGGTAACTTTAAGCATATCAAATTTTATGCAGAGATTCGTTGGGTAACTTAATAAAACATGGCTCTAATTTGGCATCCTGCTTAGGGATTACAGCTCCAACCACACATGCTTATACATAACCAAATATAAATGTTTCCTCATGGTTCCTCACCATATTTATCCTTGAATTTGCAACCTCCCTTTTGATGATTTAGTTTCTAAAATATTAAGTTATATATGGGGGATGAGATTTCAATGAAATCCCAGTAACAAGATTAATCAATCAAAACATCAACATGTATCAATTACAAGGATTCCAACCTTTTGCTATTAATAGGGAACTACTTTACCTCATACATGTAGCACTCTAACATGCAATAGCCAAGGCACATAAAACAAGGAGTATAGCTACATAATCATCATCATCATCATTTAGCTCAACTACATAATAGCACATGAAATTGCATAGCAATCAATGCAACACTCAACATTAAGGTTAATTAAATCTTACTACCTTGATCCAATGCTCTTTGATTTTCTTGTTCTTCTTTCTTGCTTCCACAAATGACAAACCCTAACATGGCAATTCATAAAAAGGGCAGCAAGAATCATCAACCATTCCACATAAAAATTAACAACATAACACAAGGATAACCTTTCTCCATTAAAGCTTCCACCTTTGTTCTTTAAATTTTAGGGTTGGTTTTCACAAACCCTAAAAAATTTCCTCTTAACTCATTCCTACATGAATTTTCATGTAGATTCCAAATATCTACTTATATTTAAGAAAATAAAACTCCCTTTTCCAGTTTTAGCTTGATCGAACCAAAAGGGTTATTTATCCAAAAATTACAACTTTGATTCTATGGCTTCCAACACTTGTTCTTTAGGTTTACCCTACACTATTTTCCATTTTAAACACAATGAAAGCCTCAAAAATTTGAAAAACACATCCTAGGCTCTAGTTCTTGCTTTGGCCAAAATGGTCCTCATGCAACAAAATAAAGAAAACACACCAAAATCAACATACAACCACTTGTAACCACTAGGAAGAAGCATGTTTTGAAGTGTTCTAGCAAGTTGGACCAACAAAACTTCTTCCCCTACCATATATACATTTCGACCAGCACAAGAAGAAGGGAAAAACCATAAATTTCTAGCCATGCAACTCAAGTAAACAAAGCAAGGGAGAACTAAGAACCAAAAACTAACCTTAAACCTTGCTTAGATGATCAAAGATGATGGCTTTCTCCTTGATTCCACTTGAAACACTATCCTTTCCCTCTTGTTTCTTCCTTGGATGAAATAGTGATCTGATTTAGGGGGAGGAAGAGCTTAATTAATGCACCAAAATATCCCAACCACCATCATAAATGAGTTGCCAAGTGTCACCTTCCTACTTAGTCTTGAAATTTCTCTCTTAATTAAGTAAATCATAATGTAATAAAATTCCAACGTCAAGATCCTCTCCCTTTAATGCTTGACATTTGGAAAGCTTTAATTGCCATCCATTAGAACTTGACAAGTGGCAACTTGTGGGCCAAGTAAAGTGCAAGACTCTAGTCTTCACTTTATCATGCACTTTTATTCTAGTTTTAACTTCTTTTCTATAATTACAGTGCTCTGGCCTCTGTAATTATTTTTTCTCAGATCCATAAATTATTCTCCTCATTTTTATCTTTCCAAATTTCCCTCTTTGTCTCAAATTTAATTTCCCAATAATTAAATAAAAAGGAAAACTAATTTCCTTCTCTTTAGTGATTTTTCACTTTTCAAAGGAACTGAGAAAAATCTTGGATACTTGAGGGTCTTCTTTTAATTCTATAATCTCTTATAATTTCTTGCGATATCATAGGAATTTTCTTAGGAGTTTATTCTCCTTCCAAATATTTATTTGGAATTTTCCAAATAAAGGACCTTAAACTAGCTTAAATCGCCCTTAAATTCCTTTGTAATTTCTCTAAGGGCAATTTGATCATAAAACTAATTTTATAATCCCATATAATTCTTAAGGAACATTGTCCTAATTTTTTCTTACTTTTTTGAGATTTGGAAATATTTTTCCATAATTATTTTTGACTAATTTTCCTTAATTAGCCAAACTTTTCATAATCGACTTGGAAAATTATAATAATTATTTTCCATCATAAATCTTCTATTTCTCCTTATCCTTTTTGGCCTTTAAATATTTAGGAATATCCCTATTCCTAAATGCTATATTACTGGATGTGACATTTCTCCCCCTAAATAAATTTCGTCCTCGAAATTTAAAGCGTATCTTATTGGAAAAGTTCAGGATACTTTTTCTTTATCTTAGTCTCCATCTCCCTCATAGCTTCTTCCAGTATAAGACCTTTCCAGACAACCTCAACAAGCAAAAACTGCCTATTTCTCAGGTGTTCGACTTTCTGATCAATGATTCGCTCTAGTCCAATCTTAAAAGATGGGTTGTCTTGGATCACAATGTCATCATAGCTTATGACATGTCTCGGGTCTAGATGGTACTTCTTTCATTGGAATACATCATAAATTTGACTTACATTTGGGGGAAGGGTCACTTATAATCTACTGGTCCAGCCTTGGACAAAATTTCAAATAGTCCACTGTAGTTTGAACTTAACTTCTTAAGCTTTAGGGATCGACTGACTTCCATTGTTGGTTACACTTTAATCACCAACCTCAATCTTTAACGGTCTTCTTTAATGTCTGAGTGGCTCTTCTGTCTACTTTGAGCTATTAGAAGTCTTTGCTGAATAACTTTAATCTATTGGGAAGTCTGATCCACTAAATTAGCACCATCCTTACTTCTTTCATTGAACTCTATCCAGCACAAAAGGGATCTACACTTCCTCCCATAGAGTGCTTCATATGGCGCCATTCAAATACTGAATGGAAATGGTTATCTTAACTGAATTCGGCTAACGGTAAGTACATATCCTAGTTATAGCCAAAATTAAGCACATATACGTGCAGCATATCTTCTAACATCTGTATTATTCTCTGTGTCTGCCCATCGTCTTAGGATGGTAGGTTGTATTGAATCTAAGAGTAGTGTCCATTTCTTTCACAAGGACCTCCAAAACTTCAAGTAAATCTCGGGTTTCAGTCCGAAACAATACTGCTTAGGACACTCGGTAGCTTAAGAGCTTCCTTAACTTTCATCTCCTGTTTTCTATTAGACCTAGTGCATTCTTGCCAAAATGGCTAATATTTCTAGCTTTTGCATTTTCTCACATTTTCCCATGGTCACCCTTCCTTGGGCTACTCTTGCCCGAAACACTTAACTAAATAGTGCTGACGAGAAACTGAGGCATTGATTCTGATAGGCTCAACCCTGGTACTTTGCTATCTTAAACCCCTTTCATGATCTATCTTTAGTCGGGTCTTTTCAGCTTACATTCTTGTCTCTCACCTCATCTTAAGGATCTACTCATCAATATTCAGTCTATCTCTATATCACATGGGTTCTTCCTGTATCTAGAGCTAGCCTGAATGTCTCTTTTTCAGGTTTTATGGCTCTAACTCCTCTAACTTTGGCTTTCCTTTGTTAATCAGAAGGAAATTGAATCCAGCCTAATTAATGATAAGGTTTTCTGGAAGGAAGTCATGGTTACTCTCTCTGTATCAGTTTACAACCGAAGGAGGTTTCCACATCCTCAACTCATCCCTGGTCCTTATCTTCCTAAAGTGGTACCATACTCTTAAGATCTCTGGAAGACTTTTGACCATAAGACTAAGTATAGTCACCTCCTCTCAGCTGGTCACCTAACTGATAATTTTCCAAAATTATTCTAAAAACCAATACCATTCTCTTAGACTTCATGTCAATTCCCTAGGCCACCTATTTGTCTCTTTAGGTGCCTAAGCCAATCTGTCTTAGGAGTTCTCTTATTCCTCCAGTTGCTCTTACCATTTCTTACTATTTTAGAACGTTACAAAGAGAGGACTTATGCAACTTCTCTTTCCTTTACTTTACCTTTCAGCAGGAGCATACTTTAACATGCATAATGCTTGGCATTTCAAATGCAAGGAGTGTAAGCTCTTACTGGTTGCTATATCTGTAGCGTGCCAACCAAACATCTCATCCCTAAAAAGGGAGCATCTCTTTCTGTTTGCAGTTGCTTTTGGAAGTCATAGGGAGAGGACTTTGAGATTCTTCTTCTTTCTCCTTGCTCTAATACTCTGGTAAGCTCAGATATATCTAAGCCTAGCTTTGTTCTTGGCTAGTCATACTTCCATTGCGTAAGGTCAACTCTGCTTGCCTTGCCTCGGCTGCTTCCCTTTCCTGCTCGGATAGGGTACCTTGCTCTATCTTGAGCAATGTAAATTCTCATCTAGACAACCAATTCCCACCCTCTCTAGGAAAACTCCTAGCCAAGACCTTATCCCCTGAAAAAGGGTGCCTCTCAACCTAAACCCCAAGCGACTAGGTATCTTTTAACATTAAGGGGAACATGCCAACCTCTAAGCTAGTTCCCTGCATAGCTATTTGTCTCATCCTCTTCTTCTTGATCCTTAAGACATTTCACTAGGGCTCTCCATCTTAACTTCACTATCTCAAAGCTCCTATTCATCTATTCTGGGACTTGAGATAGCTACTCTATCATGGTGTCCTAACCCTAACGAGACTGTAAGAGTTTATCTAGCTTAGGTTGCCCTTACACTTTCTTAGTGGTGTATAGACTCAACCCCTAATTGTCTTATTTAACTCCTTATCATTACTTTTCTTTTTGAGGGGGAATCTGGTAACTCTAAATAGTGGCTACTGCTCTCTTCCTGACTTCTACTTATCTTACTCTCTGCGACCTCTAAAAGTCGTTATGTCTCGTTAAGATACCACCTTAACATCTGAGAGTTATTGTATTTGTTCGTCGTTACTAGAATCCTTGTTTGCAGCGATGGAAGTTACCACCTCCTTTGGTAATCACTCTATATCCGTCCATCGCCACTAATTCCCTTGGTTTATCTTGACGAAACACATTTTCTCTTAACCTCTGCTAGTCTTACGTAGCTTCATTCATTGTACCATTGCCTGTTTGGGCATCCATTACGAAGTTTAACTTAACTTTCGGATTTAACTCCATTTCTCTTAAGGGTAGGATCAGGGTCTTGTCCTTGCAATTATGGGAAGACAACCAATTCAATCCCATCACCACATCAACTTCATAGAAGGCATATATATCAAGTCTAAGGCAGCTTAACAGTGCTCATAACCAACTATACAATTTAACCACCCATCGGATGTAATTGTCCTCTTTTATGTTGGTGTGGACACATGCATGTCATAAGGCAACGTATTCATAATCAAGCCAAGTCTTTTAGCTCAGGCGTACAAAATAAAAGAATGACTAGCACCCTAATTAACCATTGCAATCACTGGGGAGTTGTTAAGAATGATCGTTCCTTGGGTCATTTCTGGAGACTTCTAGGCTTCTTCCCCTGTGATGACAAATACTCGTCCTTGGGTGCATGATCGTGGCTTCTCTGTATTTTGCGGGCATTCTCTCGAGAAGTGTCTGGATTTGCCGCAAGTGCAGCAAATGTTTTGCTCGAACATATACATTCTATCACCGTGACTCTTGCCGCAATTGGGCATTCCTTACTATTTAGGGGCTTGCCTCCCTTCTTACTCTTTCGGTTGTCCTATAGCCTCTTCCTCTTCGTGTTGGCATTATAAGAGGTGTCACCTTGATCTCCCTTCTCTAACTTGGGAGTAGGCTCAATCATCAAATGATGATTTAAATTTAAGCTGTTCTTTGTAATTCGGCAAGCCTTAATGTTGAAGTGCTCAAACTGCCTAGGAGCAATCATCTCCCTTAAGGACTACTTTAGTCCTCTAACCATCTTTTTGGTCATCTACCTCTCATCATCTTAGTAACATAGATAACTAAAGTAGTGAGAAAGACGTACAAACTTAGCTAAGTACTTATTAAATGGCTTGTTATCCTTCTGCTTTAGGGTTAGGAATTCCGCTTCTCTTTCATCCTTGACTGACCTCGAAAAATATTTCTCATGGAATTGCTCCAGGAACACTTCCTATGTCACTCTTGTGTTCCGAGCATCCAAAAGAATCTTGGTATTCTTCTACTAATGATCAGCATCCTTTGCTAGCTGGTAAATAGCCATTTGGGCTTTCTGCTTAGTCAGACAGTCCAGAACTTTGAAAATCTTTTCCAAGCAGATGATCCAGTCCTTTGCTGCTTGGATGTCAATCACTCTATCGAACAATGGCGGATTGTGCTTGCAAAATCGAGTCATCCACTGCTGGATGCTGTCGGGTCTATCGCTGGCATTACTGATCTAGGCAAATGTTCTGTTGCTTGTTCTACTAGGGTTTCTTCCTCTGGCTGCCTCTTATCGAGGTCAAGCACCTCTGCTGCTACTGCTACTAATATTACGGCGTCTCTTTCTTGTTCCTAGCTAGCTTGTACCACCCTCATCCCTTCAATAGCCTTTTATTGCGATTCTAAGCAATCCAAAATTAATCCTAGCAGATCGGGAGTGACCTTTATGTCGTGTGCTGAGGGTCTCTCCGGTGAAAGGTTTTTGAGTTGTAACCATTGTGCTAACTTAACGGATAGCATAATAGAGGAACAAGAAATAAACAACATGCTTTGATTTCATTTAATAACATATGCATTCATAATACATCAGTCAAGCATCAGTCATCAGTCACAGCAATATAGTTTAACATACATAGCCTTCAAAGATGCCAAACTAACCTACTCAGGTTAGCTGTATCAAAACAAGTCCTACCTTAGTTTTACGAGGATCTGACTATCTAAAAATAGTGAATCTTAACAAAGTTTTCAAGGTGCTGGATGTAATCCTCAACACCTAAATCCACTATCTGATTTAGGCGACAGAACTCATATACCCAAAAGGGTAAATATGAAAGCATGTTCGGTATCGTATAGATCCACTCCTTCGTGTCTAGATAAGGGTTACCCAGTCCTTGAATCTGATATAACACCTTTACTCCCTGAAGGTATTTTAGGTAGATGTTCGGGTCTTGCTGATCCTCATCTTTCCTGATATGTTGACCCAAGAATTCCAACTTCTCTCTCAGCTGATCTTAATTATAGATCTTAGGCTCAGTCAAAACAAAGATAGGTACTGTGGGTGTCAGGGGTATCCTTGGCTTAGTACTAGGTCCAGGGATGTCGCTTGGGCGCACGCTTAGGGTAATAAGCTGTCTGTGAGACTAAATGTCAAAACTAGGGTCCACTGGTTCTTGATACAAATCAGTTGTGGGATCCACCAGGTTATTGGGTTCAGGAAGGTTCATTAAATCCTTAACAATAATCCCTGAAAGGTTAGCCCTATGCTCTGGATAATTGTTGGACCCTTTTGTTGAATATCCTGGGCTAGCAGTCCCCATAGTCCATCCCACCAGATCCTCTTTTGTGAGATCAATTATGTTAGTATCCCCATCATTAACTGACTTCTCAGATCTAGCATCCCAATCCATTGTGTTTTCCATCACAACTCCTGCAACAATATGTCAATTTTCCTTTTAACTGACACATTAACTAAACAGAGCGTTCTATCCTATGCCAGAACCTCCGCTCTGATATAAAAAATTTCACACCTTACTATCAGATCCACTTAGGGTTTAATTAAAACCATTTTAGATCACCTTGAATGGTCTTGGGCTCAAAAATCCATGAAAAACGCTGATTTTCGGATTTTTATTGTTCATCGGGTAAAAATCTAGTTTTTTGGCTCAATTTCGAAAATTCATAACTTAATCTAAAAAAATCAAAATAGAGTGGTTCAAAATTCTATATAAATATATTTAAATTATTTTTCAAGGAAAAATAATATTATGAACTAATTCCATTTGAAAAAGTGTCAGGTTTTTGTGAAAGTCACCTCTGTCCATTTGGCAAAAATCCTTTTTCCGGATTCTGAACCTTAATTTTGAAAAATCATTAAAAATTGTGTAGTTGGCAATTTTTAACGTGCTTCCTATCTATTTGAAGCTCATGATGTAAAATTTAAGCATATTAAATTTCATGCAGAAATTCTTTCGGTAACTTAATAAAACGTGGCTCTAATTTGGCATCCTGCTTAGGGATTACAGCTCCAATCATACATGCTTATACATAACCAAATGTAAATGTTTTCTCATAGTTCCTCATCATATTTATCCTTGGATTTGCAGCCTCCCTTTTGATGATTCAGTTTCAAAAATAAAGTTATATATGGGGGATGAGATTTTAATGAAATCCCAGTAGTAAGATCAATCAACCAAAACATCAACATGCATCAAATACAAATATTCCAACCTTTTGCTATTAATAGGAAACTACTTTATCTCATACATGTAGACTCTAACATGCAATAGCCAAGGCACATAAAGCAAAGAGTATAGTTATACATCATCATCATCATCATCATCATCATTTAGCTCAACCACATAATAGCACATGAAATTGCATAGCAACCAATGCAACACTCAACATTAAGGTTAATTAAATCTTACTATCTTGATCCAATACTCTTCGATTTTCTTGTTCTTATTTCTTGCTTCCACAAATGAAAAAACCTAACATGGCAATTCATAAAAAGGGCAGCAAGAATCATCAACCATTCCACATAAAAATTAACAACATAACTCAAAGATAACCTTTGTCCCTTAAAGCTTCCACCTTTGTTCTTTAAATTTTAGGATTGGTTTTCATAAACCCTAAAAAATTTCCTCTTAACTCATTCCAACACAATTTTTCATGTAGATTCCAAATATCTACTTAGATTTAAAAAAATAAAACTCCCTCTTTTAGTTTTAGCTTGGTCGAACCAAAATGGTTCTTTATCCAAAAATTACAACTTTGATTCTATGGCTTCCAATAATTGTTCTTTAGGTTTACCTTACACTATTTTCCATTTTGAACACAATGGAAGCCTTAAAAATTTGAAAAACACATCCTAGGCTTCAGTTCTTGCTTTGGCCGAAATCGTCCTCATGCAACATAACAAAGAAAACACACCAAAATCAACCTACAACCACTTGTAACCACTAGGAAGAACCATGTGTTGAAGTGTTCTAGCAAGTTGGACCAACAAAACTTCTTCCCCTACCATATATACATTTCGACCAGCATAAGAAGAAGGGGAAAACCATAAATTTCTAGCCATGCAACTCAAGTAAACAAAGCAAGGGAGAACTAAGAACCAAAAACTAACCTTAAACCTTGCTTAGATGATCAAAGTTGATGGCTTTCTCCTTGATTCCACTTGAAACACTCTCCTTTCCCTCTTGTTTCTTCCTTGACCGAAATAGAGATATTATTTAGGGGGGAGGAAGAGCTTAATTAATGCACCAAAATATCCCAACCACCATCATAAATGAGTTGCCAAGTGTCACCTTCCTACTTAGTCTTGAAATTTCTCTCTTAATTAAATAAATCATAATGTAATAAAATTCCAAAGTCAAGATCCTCTCCACTTAATGCTTGACGCTTGGAAAGCTTTAATTATCATCCATTAGAGGCTTGAAAAGTGGCAACTTGTGGGCCAAGTAAAGTGCAAGACTCTAGTCTTCACTTTATCAGTGCACTTTTACTATGGGTTTAACTTCTTTTCTATAATTAAAGTGCTCTGCCCTCTGTAATTATTTTCTGTCAGATCCATAAATTATTCTCCTCATTTTTATCTTTCCAAATTTCCTTCTTTGTCTCAAATTTAATTTCTCAATAATTAAATAAAAAGGAAAAATAATTTCCTTCTCTATAGTGATTTTTCCACATTTCAAAGGAATTGGGGAAAATCTTGGATACTTGAGAGTCTTCTTTTAATTCCATAATATCTTATAATTCCTTGGGATATCATAGAAATTTTCTTGGGATTTTATTCTCCTTCCAAATATTTATTTGGAATTTTCCAAATAAAGGACTTTAAACTAGCTTAAATAGCCCTTAAATTCCTTTATAATTTCTCTAAGGGCAATTTGATCATAAAGTCAATTTTATAATCCCATATAATTCTCAAGGAACATTGTCCTTATTTTTTCTTAATTTTTTTAGGCTTGGAAATATTTTTCCGTAATTGTTCTTGACCAATTTTTCTTAATTAGTCAAACTTTTCATGATCGACTTGGAAAAGCATAATAATTATTTTTCACCATGAATCTTCTATTTCTCCTTATCCTTTTTAGCCTTTAATATTAAGGAATATCTCTATTCCTAAATTTCATATTACTAGATGTGACAGTGACCTCAAGTCACGACTTGAAGGTAGCAAGTCGCAACCTGGACTGAAATTTGGAAGAGTTTCAAATTTTTGTGAATTTTCTCACACTTAAGTCTCATATAATAATCCTAAAGGATTTCAATTGTTTTTTAATAAGGTAATAAAGGAGGTTTGACAAAAGATCATGTTGGAAAACCATATAGGAGTTAAGTTCAAAAAGATAATACTAAAACTCTAAAATAAAGGTTAAAGGATTAGAGTTTTAGGTTAATAGTTTAATGGAATTGTTTAAGCTAATTTGGAATGACATCGTTGTTTACATGATAGGCATTGGCATTGAGTAAGAGAAGGCTCAAGAACAAAGACAAGGAATCAAGAAATTAAGTTTGTTAAAAGGTAGCAAGAACTTATAATTTTAGTATTGAATTGCATTAGTTATTTTTACCATGTGTATTATGCCATGATATGGTTAAGTTATGGATGATAACATGTGTTTAACTCCTTGCACTGATGCCTTGACAAATATATATAGTTGAGTTGTTAAATGGTATGTTATGTGCTTTCTTTCCATAGCATAATGATGGCATGATAATGTATGTAAATGCATGAGATTAATGCTTGCATATAGCATAAACTGACATTGTATTTTATTGCTATGATTGTTGTTCTTTGCTTTTGAAATTTTTTGAAATCTAAACCAGGAGAATTACCCAAGGGTTCTTATAAATTTTTTTTATTTTGGGCCCTAGCCATGGCGAAGGAAGAAGTGTGTCACGGTAAATAGTGACCGAGAGGTATATGTGGTAATGAACTTACTTCACCGTGGCAAAACCATAAGTTAGCTGTGATGAAGTATAGCTGAGAAGTGGAATGAACGAGAAAGAAGCACTTGGCCGCAGTGAAACTAAAAGTTTGCCACGGCGAAGTTTGGCAGAAAGACAGAATGCAATGCAATTTTCAAACTTCCCTAGAAATTAACTTCAATAACTTCAAAAATGCACACAATTGATCAGTTCTAAAGCACTTAAGGAGTCAAAATAGATGCATGATGAAGCATTTGTTGAAATCCAAAATGGAGATCCCTTCCCTACACTTAAACACGATATTGTCCTCAATGTTTAAACCAGTACATGCAAACCAATCAACGAGTGAACCAGAAGTTGTGAAGTCCAATTTTAAAGTGAAGCACAACATAGAATTCACAAAGAGGAGGGAGAAGGGTGACAGGTTGTAGGCAAATCAAAAAGTATAAGTGAAAATAGAGCAGGGGATCAATGTAAGTGTAAAGCTAACAACAAAGTAACAAGGCTATCAATAGCCAAGCAGTTAAACCAGCATCCAACAAGGTAAGTGCAAAGTAACGAGAACACTGAAAACCTTAAAAAGTATCCAGTAACTTCGACTCAAAACAAAAATAAAAACAACAAACAAAGCAAACACAAAAAGAACTACTACTGCATCCCCATCATCTACCCCAAACATAGATGGTCCTGCACCAGAAGTGCCCACTCTAGATTCCGACTCTGCTTTGAGGGTCATCCTCATCGAGGGGTAGGAGGAAGTTCAACTGGTCTGTAATCAAAGAATCCACACGATGATGGGTAACACTGGTCTTGATCATACAGAGCATCGCGGTCCTTCTACCTCTTCATCTCTCACAGGAGTGTGACGTGTAGTTGGTGGACATGCTTAGCTAACTCATTAATATCATCAGCCAGGATGTCCAAGGTAACAGGTTCAGGGGCTTCTTGATGTTCCTGGCCTTCTTGGCCCTCTAGGGCTAGTTCACCAGCTACAGGAGCTGCTCTAACATCATAGACAGGTTGGATGGGGGGAGGTGGGCCAATGACGGGTTGTTTAAGACAGTCATATAAAAAAAAAGGGCCAGCTCGAAGTAGCTATCATTGTCATACTGAGGAACATTGGCAGCGTGGAAAAATTTAGTGACTAGGTATGGAAAAAGGATGGTGTTGGTAAGTTTGGAGTTGTTGATGGCATCATGAAGAGCTGAGTAAATGGTGTCAGCTATGTCAAATGATTGGCTAGTCATTAGAAGGTAGATGTATAGGGCTTGGTACTTAGAGACATTGGCTAGATGAGTGGTAGGTACGATGTTGTTACAGACGAAGTACAACCAAGGACAAGCCTCAGGTTGGAATTCGAACCGCTTTAGGTATTGTTCTGTAGTGCAGGGGTGATGCCAAGTGGCACCTTCATGACAAAGGCTTTCGGCCGTAAACCAACAGTGGACATGAACATTGCAAAAATCAATGATCATGGCACTATGGAACACTGCTAGACCAAACTAGTCAATTAAGATGCTCGGAGTTGGCAGACAAAAGGGTTGTCTGGGGGGTCTAAAGGGAAGGGTCGCTCCTTAAGAAGAGGACTTTGGTTAATCTTTTCATAAAGCTCTTCGAAGGTATACTTATCCCCAAAATCAAATTCAGACATAGGTGTAGGATTCTTAGTACAAGGCATCTTTCTGTATACAGCATGCAAAACACACTAAACAAACACAAAAAACAGACAACTAGAAATATCTTAAAAAAACCAAAACTAACAACCTAGGCAGTAGCAAATGGCTATCCAATGATTTATAGGTTTTTAATTTGCCAAAAACTTTCACATTTGAACAGAAGAGTCACAAAAAAAAAAAGACAAAATGCACTATGAATCACTAGATAGCCTAAGTGCTACGAAACTAAATCTAAAATGAAAACAAGCCCACCCCACAACAAACTAAAGGGACTCAATAGAAAAACTAACAAACCCTAAACACAAAATGAAATCAGAACAAAGAAAGAGAAAATGAAGGAGAAGAAGAAAATGGAACTTAACAAAATGGGGGGGAGAGGAAAATCCTTGCGTAGAGAAGGAAGAAGGCAGCAAAGGAGATGAATGGTAATGGAGAAACTAGGGGTGTTCATGGGACGGGATGGGACCGGGACAGGCCCGTCCCGGTGAATAGGGACGGGACAGGGATTTTGTCCCGTGTCCTGTCCCATCCCGGTCCGTCGGGACCGGGACAGAATCGGGACGGGACCGGGACGTCCCGCTTCCACTTTTTTTTTTTTAAAAAAGATACCATAATTTTTTATATGAATTTTTTTATGTTTTAATACTTATTTTTTATTGGGCTTTTAAAGATAAAAACATTATAAAAAAATATTATGTAGAAAGCTTAATTATATAGCATAAAAAAGGTGTAAAAATAATACTATAAAAAAATATCATAAAAAAACACTATATAATGACTTTATGAATTATTTTATTGAGGAAGGAGATTTTATTGAGATAATACTACAACTTAAGAACTACAAATCACCATAAAAATAAGAGTTATTATTAATAAGTAAATTGAATAATTTAATAATAATTATTAATAAATAATTTTTGAAAGAAAAAAAAAATCCCGGGACGGGATGACCCCGTCCTGCGTCCCGTCTCGTCCCGTCCCGTTTTTGTCCCGTCCCGAAATTTTTTTTGTCCCGTCCCGTCCCGTCCCGAACTCATCGGGACCGGGACGGAACGACCGGGACAGGACATATTGAACACCCCTAGGAGAAACACAGCAGGTTAGAGAAAGAAATGGGAGACCAGAGAGATGGGGGGCTGCGGCTGAATGTGGGAAGAGGAAGGAGGAGAAAAGAAACAGATGGAAGAGAGGGAGTGTTGGTCGACAGTTTCTGAATGAGGGAGTAATGTATGGGGAGTTCTTGAAAGGTTAAGTGTAGTGGGGGAGTAAAAAGACGAAAATAGAGTGGAAAAAATGGAATGGGTTGGCAGTTACAAAGGGCAAAATGGTAAAAGGATATGAGGAAATAGGGTAAATTGGCAACCAATCTGTGCATAATTCAGCGTTTCACCGTAGCAAAAAGTAAAGTTCATCATGGCAAAACCATCTCAAGAGGTTGAGAAAGGGAGGAAAGGGGACCTTGCCACAGTGAAACTAGAAGTTCATCGTAGGAAAGTGTCCTAAGAGGTGAAAAGAAGAAAGAAAGGGGCTTCGCCACTGCGAAGTGAAGGTCGCGCCATAGCGAACACTGCCCGAGAGGAAAACAATTAACGCAGAGGGACTTTGCCATGGTGAAACTTGAAGTTAGCCCGGTGAAAGTATCCCGATAGCAATCATACACAAATAGGGCATCTTTACCGTGGCGACGGCTAAAGTTCGCTAAGCGAAAGTAGCCAGAGACACCAAAATTAAGTAGAAACAACATAGCAGATAAGGAACAAAGGCACACAAACTAAGGAGGCAGCTGGATACTTCAGAAACTTTCAAGTGCACAATATAAGATCAAAAGGTGCCCAATAAGTTCAAGATAAGGCGGCAGCACAACATATAAGTTAGAGTGCCAAACTTGCTCCAACAATTAAAATCAGATATTGTATCAATTTGCAGCACTATACAACTAAGCACATAGGAGAAAAAGCAAATATCAAAATTAAAAAGGGGATCTTATTGAATAGAAAAATACTAACTACATTAAAACTAAACTACTAAAGTGGTTTCTTTTCCCCACTCATTCAGCATACCAGTGCACAGAATACATCACGATCAATAATAGGGCAAAAGTAAGTAAATGATTGAAGGAAAGAAACAACCTGGGAGTTAAGGAGGCTTTTGATTCTCATGGTAGAGCTTTAATAGATCCGCGTTTACTTTGAATCTAGTTCCGGTCTCCTCATGTAAAAGCTCAACCATGACAAAGTTGTGCACCCTTGTGACTGTGTAAGGCCCGTCTCATCAGGTGTTGAATTTCCCTTGCTTGAAAGTGAACCGAGCCTTATATAATAGTAGTCGGTTGCCCTCTTTGAAGTGCTTTCGCAGGATTCCCTGGTCATACGTGAACTTTGTTTTCTCCTTGTAGAGTCTGGAGTTTTCATAAGCTTCAAGTCTAAGCTCCTCCAACTCTTGCAGTTGCAACTTCCTCTCCATTCCAGAAGACTCTATGTTCATGTTGCATTGCTTGACTGCCCAATAGGCCTTGTGCTTGAGCTCCATTGGCAAATGGAAAGCTTTCCCAAAAAGACAAATGGTAATGGGACATGCCAATGGGTGACTTGTATACAATCTGGTAGGCCCACAGTGCTTCTTCCAAATATAAACTCCAGTCTTTCTTGGAAGGTTTCACTATCTTTTCCAGTATGTGCTTCACCTCTCTATTTGAAATTTCAACTTGACCATTGGTTTGGGGGTGATAGGCAGTGGAGACTTTGTGAGTAACACCAAATTTTGAAAATAGATTATCAACAATCCTATTACAGAAATGTGTACCCTTATCACTCACTACAGCCTTAGGGATCCCATACCTACAGAAAATGTTTGATTTAAGAAATTTTGAAATAGCTTGGGCATCATCTTTTCTAGAAGGTATCACTTCTATCCACTTGGACACATAATCTATAGCTAACAAAATATATACAAAACCAAAGGATGAAAGAAAGGGTCCTATGAAATCAATGCTCCAAACATCAAAGATTTCGCAAAACAATAAAGGCTATTGAGGCATCTCATGCCTTTTTCCTAACCCTCCAAAATGTTGACATTTGTCACAGAACTGACAAAATGCAAAAGAGTCTTTGAAAAAGGTTGGCCAATAAAATCCAGAATCTAAGATTTTCCTAGATATTCTCCTTGAACTAAAATAACCCCCACAAACCATAGAATGGAAGCTGAAATGATGGGCTTAAAATCCTCACTTGGCATGCACTTCCTAATAACTTGATCACTACACATTCCCCACAGATGAGGTGCAACCCATATGTAGTGTTAGGACTCGCTTCGAAGCTTCTGTGCCTAAAATCTAGACATAAAAGGTGGGGTGTGTCACACCTTACTATTATATTGACTTAGGTTCCTTTCAAAATAATTTTAGACTACATTGGATGGTCTTGGGCTCACTTTTTACCTAACGCTAAGTTTCAGATTTTTACTGTTCATCGAGTAAAAATCTAGTTTTTCTGGTCTAACTTTAAAAATTCATAACTTATTCTACAAAAATCCAATTGGGGTGATTCAAAATTATAATTAAAGATCTTTAAGTCCTATTTCAAGGAAAAATAATCTCATTATCCAATTCCTTATGAGAAAGCGTCAGCTTTTTGAGAAAAGCAACATTGTCCATTTGCCAAAAACCCTGATTCTCAGATTCTGACCATTAACTTTGAAAAATCATTATAAATCGTATACTGGGACATTTTTAACGTATTAGCTATCAAATTGAATCTCAGGAAGTTATCTTTCATCATACCAAATTTCATGATTAAACGCACTCAGGAGCATAATCAAAAAGTCACGTGAACCAGTTAGTGTTAGTGTGCTTCCAGCACTGTTAGTTTAATATGTACATAACCAAAATGAGCTCACGAATTTTTGTGGCTAAACCCCACAAATTAGCTTTCAATCTGTAGCTTTCCCTTGGAGGATTCAGGCCATAAAATGTTACATTATTTTTGGGGGATGAGATTTGTGAAAATCTCAGTAGCAAATTAACCAACTATAGCACCAAGCAAGCATCATTATTATGCATGATCATATTAGCTACTATTGGTGAACTAACATGCTTATCATTTGGCAAAATCAAACATGCAAAGGCCAAAGCAGGATACTACATAGAGAAGCCACATAACAATCAAGAAAGCTCAACCACAATAATAGCAATTAACCATACAATAATCAATAATGTTAGTTAGTGGTAGTAGCTAGGTTTAACTTACTACCTTGCTCCAAAAGTCTTAGCTTTTCTTCCTTCTCCTCTTTCCCTTAACAAATATCAAACCCTAACCATATAATCCATCAAAAAGGCAGCCATAATCATTATCCAACCATGAAAAAACAAGAATATACATCAAAATGATTCTTGAACTATAAAGCTCCCTCCTTTGTTCGCTATTTTTGAACTTGGTTCTCTTTAACCCTAAAAATCACTTCTTGACTTAATCCTACATGGTTTTTCATGTAGATTTCAAATACATGCTTAGATCTAGGAAAATAAAATGGCCTCCTTCAGTTTCCCTTTGATCGAACCACAAGGAATCATGAACCAAAAATCACAAGTTTGCTTTAAAGCTTCCAACACTTGTTCCTTTTTGTTTACCCTACACCATTCCTCATTTTAAGCATCATGAAAGCCTTAAAAAAACTGATCCTAGGGTTCAGTTCCTCACTTGGCCGAAATGGAAGCTCAAGAAAACAACCATGAAAAATGTTCTAAAACAACTTAAACTCACTTGCAAACACTAGGATCTAGCTTGTGTTGTTGTGTCTTAGCAAGTGTGATGATCAAAACTTCTTTTCCTTTTTATTAATCAATTTGGTTAACATCAAGAGATGGAGGAGACAGATTTTTAACCATAAAAGAGAAAGAAACCAAAGCAAGAACACTTCTAGGACCAAGATCTAACCTTGAAACTTTGCTTGGATGATCAAAGGTGCTTGCTTCTTCTTGTTTTTCTCTCAAACTCTCTCTTTTCCTCTTAATTCCTCCCTTGGCCGAACTCCCATATGAAAATAGGGGAGAGAAGAGCTTGATTAATGCTTCAAAATATCCCAACCACCTTCTTTAATGATAGTCCAAGTGTCATTTCCCTACTAAATCTTGATTCCTCTTTCATAATTAACATAATTCTAAATGAAATTAATTACTAAAGTCAAGATCCTCTCCATTTGAGGAATGACACTTGGCAAATTCAAATATTCTCCTTCAAGAGCTTGACACATGGCTCAATATGATCCCTTGGATTTGCAAGACACCAATCTTGTTTTATCGGTATACTTTAGGCTCTGAGTTTAACTTCTTTTCTATAATTACAGTAACCTAGCCTCTGTAATTATTTTCTATCAGATCCTTAATTTAATCTCCTCATTTTTATCTTCCCTAATTGCCATCTTTGTCTCAAAATTTATTTTCTAATATTTAAATAAAAAGGAAAATTAATTCCTTCTCTTTAGGGATTTTTTCACTTTTCATCATTATTTGGAAAAATCTTGGATACTTGAGGGTCTTCATTTAATTCCATAATTCCTTATAATTCCTTGGGATCTAATAGGAATTTTCTTGGAATTTTATTCCCCTTAAAAATATTTATTTGGAATTTTCCAAATAAAATCCCTTAATTAGCCTAAATCACCCTTAAATTCTCTTATAATTTCTCTAAGGGTAATTTGGTCATAAAACCAACTTTATAATTTCATATAACTCTCAAAGGATATTATCCTCATTTTTTCTTAATTTTCCAAGGCTTGGAATATTTTTCATTATTTAAATTTTGACCAATTTTCCTTAATTAGTCAAATTTCTATGATTGGCTTGGAAAACTATTGTAATTATTTTCCACCAAAATTCTCCTTATTAATTTTTAATCCTCAACAATTTGAGAACATTTCTTGTTTCTAATTATCATAATGTTGGATGTGACAGGGTGAGTCTAGTCATGAGATAATTGACAATATCAGCATACAAAGACTCTTTAACAACTATAGCACATAAAGCGGAATCAGGAAAAGAATCATAAGTAAGATCAGAAGAGTCTACTCCCTTAATGTCCTTTGGTAGCCTACTTGGGTGATTGGCTACTTGATTCATTACCCAACTCGATCTTTTATCTCAATGTCGAACTCTTGCAGTAGTAAAGCCCATCTTATCAATCTTGGCTTGGATTGTGGCTTTCTGAGTAGATAGCAGACAGCCGCATGATCTGTAAACATAATTACTCGAGAATTGATTAGATATTGCCTAAACTTATCTACGGCAAAAACAATAGCAAACATCTCCTTCTCGGTCGTGGTATAGTTGACTTGAGTTGGGTCAAGTTTTTTAGAAGCTTAAGCTATTACTCTGGATTGCTTCTCCTCCTTTTGAGCAAGCATGGCACCTACTACAAAATTAGAAGCATCACATGATAGTTCAAAGTGTAAATCCTAGTTAGGTGCAGTTAGAATGGGAGGTGAAACAAGCATAGATTTAAGAGCATCAAAGGCATGTCTACAGTTGTCATCAAAGTTAAATTCCACATCTTTTTTCAACAAAGTAGAAAGGGGTAAGGCAACTTTACTAAAATTTTAATAAATCACTGGTAAAACCCTGCATGCCCTAAAAACGATCTCAAATCTTTAAGACAAGTTGGATAAGGAAGTGAGGAAATGACTTTAATCTTAGCCTTATCAACCTCAATCCCCTTTTAGGAGATGAGGTGGCTTAAAACTATCCCACTATTCACCATAAAATAACATTTCTCAAAATTTAAGACCAGTTTCTTATCTATGCACCTCTCAAGGGCCTGCTTAGGCTATTCAAGCACTGATCAAAATTCCCCCATAGACTATGAAGTCATCCATGAAGACTTCTATGTTTTCCTCAAGAAGATCACTGAAAATCACCATCATGCACTTTTGAAAGGTTCCTAGAGCATTACATAACCCAAATGGCATCCTACAATAAGCGAAGGTACCAAAAAGGCATGTAAATATGGTTTTGTCCTAATCCTCAGGGGCTGTAGGGACCTAAAAATAACCTAAAAAGCCATCTAAAAAGTAATAGTGTGATTTCCTAGCAAGCCTTTCTAACATTTGATCTATGAAAGGGATATAGAAGTGATCTTTTCGTGTGGCATCATTAAGTTTCCTATAGTCTATGCACACATGCCATGAATTTTGCACCCTTGTAGGGATAAACTCATCCTGTTCATTTTTAACCACTGTCACCTCGCTCTTTTTGGGTACTACGTGTACCGGATTGACCCACGCGCTATCAGAAATGGGATAGATAATCCCTGCACTCAAAAGCCTGGTAATCTCCTTCTTAATTACATCAAGGATAAGAGGGTTCAGTCGTCTTTGGGGTTGCCTCACTGGTTTTGATCCCTCACTAAGGAGAATCCTATGTGTGCAAATAGCTAGACAAATTCCAGGAATATCCGCTAAGGTCCACCCTATTGCCCTTTATGCTCCCTTAAAACATATAAAAATCTCTCTTCCTCACCTTGAGACAGCGAGTTAGCAATGATAACAAGTAATTGCTCATTAAACTCAAGGAAAGCATATTTCAAAGTAGGGGGTAGGGGTTTCAAATCAAGTATGGGTGGTTGCACAACAGAAGGAATCAGTTTATGAAGTTCAAGAGAGAACAGATTACTCCCCTTTCCTTCAACCAATGATAGCTCTGGTTGAATATGATTAGCTTTGCAATCTCCTCCCTCTCCTAGCGTTGAACCAACTTCAAGTTGATCTACAGCTGCAACCGCCTTGGAGGGATTCTTCTACATACCATCTCCATTATCTTCAACTAACCATTGAGTTCCATCATTCTCCATTGTAGCATTAGCTTCCATAATGCTAGGACAATTTGAAATATCAACAAAAAACTTTCCCCAAGGGGATTATCACTGATAATAGAAGAATCACAATTCGAATTTGAATTAGTCAATGATATAGGTAATATATGCCGGATGGAAAGCATGCAATTAACTACAGTACAGTCAAGGCATGTCATGTTACCACCACATGAACAAGTAGAAAGAGATGAATAAAAAGATGAAAAAGTAGAAATAGATTCATCCTCATCAGCAGAATCAGTAGAGTAAAGGTCAGAGCAAAAAAATCATTTGCAATTCAATTTCAGAGCAAGCATCCTTAACAGCAATGTCTATTATGTTGACACCCAAAAGTGAATAGTCCTCATAAGGATGTTTCATTGCTTCATACATGTTAAAAGAAACCTTATTATCACCTACTTCCATTGTAATTATGCCCTTTTTCAGGCTAATCATGGTATTAGTAGTCCTTAAGAAAGGTTGACCAAGGATTAGTGTGGTGTCATTTACGAGCTCAGAAGACATGTCAAGCACATAGAAATCATCAGGAAAAACCAAATCCTTAACTTGGACCAAAGTATCCTCAATAATGCCCTCAGGATACCTAATAGTCCTATCAGCCAGTTGGAGTACAACAGTAGTAGACTTAAGAGTCTTGACTCCTAGTGAAGTGTAAACAGACTTAGGCATGACATTAATGGCTGCTCTTAGATCTAGCAGGACTCCCCCTATAGTGACTTTTCCTATACTGTAAGGGATAGTGAAAGATCCAGGGTCTTGGTATTTTACCAGGATTTAGGGTTTAAATAAGACAGACACATTAGAGGGTAATTGGACTCTCTCATTAGGTTTAAATCTCCTCTTTTGTGTACACATCTCTTTTAGAACTCTCACATATTTAGGAATCTTTTGAATCAGGTCAAGCAAGGGTATGTTCACTTCTACCTTCCTAAAAGTCTCAAGTAACTCATGATCTTGCCTTTCATTACCTATTTTTAAATTTTTCAAGTAAGAATGAGGAAAATGTAGTTCATTGATGTTTACCTCCTTACCTTCTTTGCTCAAAGCTCCATGCTTGCTTGGTTCAGATTCCTTTGTATTCCCCTTGCCATCATGCTTAGTAGTGGACTTCTTTCATCGCAATTTCATCTCCTTGGAGCTTTCAGAATTCTTGACCTTTATAGGTGATGATGGCAGTTTATCACAAGCGATCTCCTCATCAACAGCCTTATCCTCCTCTTCATTAAATTTTACTTGCTTCCCACTTCGAAGAGTGACAGCATTAGAACCCTTAGGGTTTATAACAGTGTTAGAGGGAATAGTACCGCTGCTCCTAGCTTGCTGCTCACTCATGTTATTGGATAGCTGAGTTACATATGAATTGATATTCTCAGCTTTTGTCTCCCAATGGTCCATCCTTTTCTCTAGGGTACTAAATCTGGCATCATTTTTAGAGGAGTCTTGTTGAATCAGAGAAGCCAAAGAGTTGAACTGATTGGCATTGGAAGTCCTTTCTTCTTTCATCAAGGCCATCATGTTTTGTAGGAGTTGATTTGTGTCTTCTTTCAGAGGAATGGTCAAGGCCTGTGGTTGGTTTTGGAATTGGTTTAAGGATGAACCAGCTTCTCCACTCTTCTGAAATCTGTTTTGAGGTCTACTTTCTTTATTCCTCCAACCAAGCTGAGGGTTTGCTTTCCACCCTTGTTATAAGTATTAGAGTAAAGGTCCCACTTCTGATTTGGATGACCCTGGAAAATCACAGATACTTCTTCATACCAGCCTAGACAGACACTAGAAATATGCATAACCGAACCACAAGTCTCACAACTAGGGGTAGTAATATCCATAGGTGGTGGTGGTCGATGCACACTCATATTCTTCAACTCTACAGTGATAAGGGATAATTGAGAAGTCACCTTGCTCTCCAAAGAATCAACTTTTGACTCTAAAGTGTCCATTCTTCTATTATGAATGGTAGAAGCTCCTAATTCATGTACTGCTCTAGTGTCTCTTACACCATATTGCTGATGATTCAGGGCCATTTTTTTGATCAATTCCCAAGCCTCTTCAGCAGTGGAGTCTATCAAAGGTCCTCCTGTTGCAGCATCTAACATACCCTTCTCTTGGTTCTTCAACCCATCATAAAAATATTGTACCAGTTGTTCATCCAAAATCTGATGGTGTGGGCATCTTGAGAGTAGGTCTTGGAATCTATTCTAATAGTCATGAAGAGACTCATCATAATCTTGCTTAGCTGAATAGATCTCCTTTCTCATTGATGAAATTCGAGAAGCCGGAAAGTATTTCTCCAAGAATGCTTTCCTTAAGTTCCCCTAACTGTGATATGCATCAGCCACATGCCTTAGAAGGCTCATGTACCACTCTTGAGCTATCACACCTTACTATTGGATCCACTTAGGATTTAATTAAAACTATTTTAGACCACATTGGATGGTCTTGGGCTAAAAAATCCATAAAAATGCTGATTTTCAGATTTTTACTGTTCATCGGGTAAAAATCCAGTTTTCTGGCCCATTTTCAAAAATTCATAACTTAATATAGAAAAATCAAAATGGAGTGGTTCAAAATTATATAAAAATATCTTTGAATGCTCTTTCAAGAAAAAATAATCTTGTGAACCAATTCCATTTGAAAAAGTGTCAAGTTTTTGTGAAATTCACCTCTGTTCATTTGGCAAAAATCCTTTTTTCGGATTCTGAATCTTAACTTTGCAAAATCATTAAAAATCGTGTAGTTGAACATTTTTAACATGATATCTATCGATTTGAAGCTCAGGACCTCAAGTTTAAGCATGTTAAATTTTGTGCAGAAATTCATTCAGTAGCTTAATAAAACATAGCTCTAAACTGGCATCCTGCTTAGGGATTACAGCACCAACCATAGATACTTATACATAACCAAATACAAATATTTCCTCATGGTTCATCACCATATTTATCCTTGGATTTGCAGCCTCCCTTTTGATGATTTAATCCCTAAAATGTTACGTTACATATAGGGATGAGATGTCAATAAAATCCTAATAGCAAGATCAATCAACCAAAACATTAATATGCATCAATTACAAGCATTCCAACCTTCTGCTATTAATAGGGAACTACTTTACCTCATACATGTAGCACTCTAACATGCAATAGCCAAGGCATATAAAGCAAGGAGTATAGCTACACAATCATCATCATCATCATCATCATCATCATCATCATCATTTAGTTCAACCACATAATAGCATATGAAATTGCATAGCAATCAATGCAACACTCAACATTAAAGTTAATTAAATCTTACTACCTTAATCCAATGCTCTTTGATTTTCTTGTTCTTCTTTCTTGCTTCCAAAAATGCCAAACCTTAACATGAAAATCCAAAAAAAGGCAAGCAAGAATCATCAACCATTCTTCATAAAAATCAATAACATAATTTAAGGACAACCTTTGTCCCTTAAAGCATCCACCTTTGTTCTTTCAATTTTAGAGTTTGTTTCCTTAAACCCTAAAAATTCCCTCTTGACTCATTCCTATATAATTTTTTATGTAGATTCCAAATATCTACTTGGATTTAATAAAAGAAAATTCCTTCTTTCAGTTTTGAACTAACTGAACCATTAGGGTTCAAAATCCAAAAATTATAACTTTGATTCTATGGCTTCAAACACTTGTTCTTTAGGTTTACCCTACACCATTTTCCATTTTGAACACAATGGAAGCCTAAAAACTTCAAAAAAAAAATCCTAAGGTTCAGTTTAGGTCTTGGCCAAACCATACCTCTTAGAGTTCAACCATGAAAAACTTTTCAAAACAACACTAAACCACTTGAAATCACCTTGATTCATAGTATCCTAACTATATTTAACAACAAAACCTCCTTCCCTACACTATACCCATTTCGGCCAACAACAAGAAGGGACAAGAAGTGATTTTTCCAACAATACAAATCAATAAAACAAAGCAAGGAACATCTTAGAACAACTTACCAAGCTTGAATCTTAGTTGGAAGATCAAAGTAGCTTGCTTTTCTCTTGATTTCCCTTCAAGCTCTCTCTTTTTCCCTCTCTTCTTGCCTTGTCGAATGGTGATTGATTATGGGGGGAGGACTGTGTTGATTAAGGCCAAAAATATCTCACCAACCAATATTAATGCTATGCCAAGTGTTAAATGCTTACTTAGTCTTAATCCTCTCTCTTAATTAACTTAATGCCAAATAAAATTAATTTCAAAAGTCAAGATCCTCTCCATTGGTTGCTTAACACCTGAAAAGCTTTAATTACCATCCATTAGAGGCTTGACAAGTGGCAACTTGTGGGTCAAGTAAAGTGCAAGACTCTAGTCTTCACTTTATTGGTGCACTTTTACTTCAAGTTTAACTTCTTTTCTATAATTACAGTGCTCTGACCTCATAATTATTTCCTGTCAGATCCATAAATTATTCTTCTCATTTTTCTCTTCCCAATTTGCCCTCTTTGTCTCAAATTTAATTTCCCAATAATTAAATAAAAAGGAAAACTAATTTCCTTCTCTTTATTGATTTTTCCAATTTTCAAAGGAATTGGAAAAAATCTTGGATACTTGACGGTCTTCTTTTAATTTCATAATCTCTTATAATTCCTTGGGATATTATAGAAATTTTCTTGAGATTTTATTCTCCTTCCAAATATTTATTTGGAATTTTCCAAATAAAGAACCTTAAACTAGATTAAATAGCCCTTAAATTCCTTTGTAATTTCTCTAAAGGTACTTTGGTCATAATACCAATTTTATAATCCCATATAATTCTCAAGAAAATTGTCCTTATTTTTTCTTAATTTTCTGAGGCTTGAAAATATTTTTTCATAATTATTCTTGACCAATTTTTCTTAATTAGTTAAACTTTCTATAATTGGCTTGGAAAACTATAATAATTATTTTTCACCAAAATTCTTCTATTTCTCCTTGTCATTTTTTACCCTTAATCATTTAGGAATATTTTTTATTCCTAATTATCATAGTACTGGATGTGACATGAGCTTTACCCTCTAATGATAAATGGAAGACCCTCCACATCACTTTATCCAACGATGCTCCTATAGGCTTCATGCTCTAACAAACCATAGACTACAAGTAGAGATATGGATCTTCTCCTATCAAGCCATGAAATTTTGAAAGTGAGTTAATCAATAAACCTTTAATTCCAAAGTTAACTTCAAAATTTGGGCATGCAGCAGTAAAAGGGTCAAAGTTAACTTCCCTAATTGTTCTTCTTCTAGGGTGCCCATTATTTTCTCCCATTCTCTCTTATTCTCCATTCCCTTCGTTGCCACCGTTCCTCAATTGGTTAGTGTTAGGGTTAGGATTAGGTGGGTTAGGTGGTAAATCAGCCATGATTTCTTCTTCAATAGGTTCACTCTCACTGCTAGATAAGCTAGATTCCACAGAGATGTTTTCTTGTTCAACCACTAATTCACTTGTCCCCTCAACTCTCTTTTCTCTTTCTATCTCTCTAAGTCTTTTCTCAATCTCAGGATTAAAGGGTACAGGCTTGGTTTTGTTTGGAATGCAAGGACAAGGTCACAGAGACAGAGCAAACAAAATTAACTTGCAGCACGCAAAATCAGATAAAAGTATGAATTGCGATGGATGCAAGTGTATGTATGAGTATGGGTTGTTAGAATTATGGTTTTGATGATAACAAAGTTAGATTTAAGTAGTTCAGTGTGCTGATCGATCAAGTATTTATCGATAAACTATCAGATAAAATGTCAGTAATTTGAATGAGATCTTGATCGATAAGTTGTTCGATAATCCGTTGATCGATAAAATGATCGATTATCGCTAACGTAGAAGTTATACAAGTTTACAGTTAATTATCGATCACTTGATCGATAATGTAAGATAATCGAACAAGTAACAGATAAAGAGAACCAAATCCAGAATGCATTTATCGATCACATGATCGATAAATCAGTTATCGATGGAGACTTCGATAAATGGTAATACACTATACCCGTTCTGTACATTGATTTCGTCACCATTTATCGATCACATTATCGATAATATGATCGAACATTGTTCGCTAACTCTCTGAATGCAGGTACTCATCGTAGCTGCTGATCGATAATCTTATCGATCACCAAGTTATCGATCACATGATCGATAATCAGTGTTTTATGTGCTCTCACTTAACCAAGTTATCGATAACATTATCGATAATTGAATCTTTCTGAATAGTACTTTTTCATATAACATGATCGATAAATAGCTTCAGAACAAAATCTTCATTTCACAGTTTATCGATAACCTGATCGAACATTCACTGATCGATCACCTATTCGATAAATCCAATTTATCCTTACTCTTCACTGAGTGCTTTTCACATGGTATTTATCGATAACATTATCGATCATGAGTTTATCAATAATGTGATCGATCAACATGAACTGAAGTTTCATTTCTGTAACATTTGAATTATCGATTATCTGATCGATCAACAAGTATTCGATAAACTGTTCGATCACGTTACTTTTCCATTTCTATCTCAATTAGCTATGATGGTTCTCAAATTCAACTCTCTATTTTTCTTCCAAACTATTTTTAGCATGCATGATCATTTTGACCATTTTGCTAAGTGATTTATAATCAAAATGACTTTGATCTTTCTCTGGTTCACATATCAACATAAGTGTCTCTGCTGCATTTTATCGATCACTTGATCGATAAATCAATGATCCATCACTTGATCGATAATCTTGTTTAACTGATTCAAAAAGCTTTCACTTTGATTATCGATCAGCACTTCGATCAAGAATGTCCAGATTGTTATTCTGCATATTTAACAGACTTTTTGATTCCACCTGAATACAATGAATAATCATTTTATCATCTGTTCAGTTCTACCTTAAGGTTTACATTGCAAAGATTAAATTATTGAAGTTAAAAGTGTTGTTGCAGATTACGAAGAGAAATCACAACGGCTCTTCAACGGTTGATTACGTAGCCTGTAACCTACTGTGTCAAAAGCCCAGAAGCATTAATGGCGGAACCGTTGTAACTGGGGAAACACGCAAATAGAGTCACAACGGCTAGAAGTTCTTCCGTCTAACGATTACTTAACAACCTTAACTATAAAAGGCGCGAAGAAGCATTAATAAACAGAATTGAATACCCGAGCTACCATCTGTGATCATTTACTATTACATTCAATACTCTGCTCTTTCAATTTTATTGAGCGTCAGTGTTTATCTTTTATACACTCTGTAAGAGAGATTACTCACTCATCATTGATTACATTAGTGTGATACTCAAGAGTGTGGACTCTTGAGTGGGCTTGTAACCTTACGGGAAGAAGGGGGAGTGATTGAGTGAATCAATTACTGTACTGAGGCACCAAGAGCCTGATCAATCTTGGAAGATAGTGGAATACTCAGAGGTGTTCTGAGGACTGGACGTAGGTCAAATGGTTAAGACCGAACCAGTATAAACCTAGTGTTTGTCTTTCTACAGTGAAATCTTCCTAAACTTACACTCTCTGTTTTCGATAGTATATTTTTTAATTTCGTAATTTTTTAACTCACCTAATTCACCCCCCTCTTGGGTAAGACTACCACTAACATTTGGTATCAGAGCAGGTCTCTTCAGAAAAGACTTAACAGTCTGAAGAGAGATCTCATGGCAGGATTCGGAGATAGTGTGCTACCGGAAGGGTGTTCAACGTCCAAACCGCCAAGCTTTAATGGTGAAAACTATATATTTTGGAAAATGAGGATGAAAATCTTCATTAAAGCCACCGAATATGGATTATGGGACGTGATAGAGCACGACAACTATGTCCTTATGAAAACCGTAGACGGACAGCAAATACGCAAGAGTCCCAGAGAGTTCGACGAAGAAGACAAGAAGCTGGTGACCCTAAACGACAAAGCCATCAACATACTCACCTGTGCACTGAGCCAAAAAGAATACTTCAGAGTTTCCAGCCTAGAGACTGTAAAGGAAATGTGGGAAGCCTAGAGATAGCTCACGAAGGAACCATCGGTGTAAAACAGAGCAGAATCAACACTCTCACCACTGAATTTGAGCTATTCAGAATGAAAGATAGAGAGAGTATCCGGGACATGGAGGTCAGATTCTCACATCTCATAAACCACCTCACAGTACTTGGAAAGAAATACAGTCAGGAAGATCAAGTGAGGAAAATACTGAGCGGTCTCACAAAAGAATGGGAACCGAAAGTGACAGCAATTGAAGAAACCAAAGGAGAATCTATTGGCTCTGTTGCAGCACTGTTCGGAAGCCTTGCTAAATACAAGAGCAAGCAAAAATACAAAAGAAAGATGAACGAAAAGAACCGCAAAAGCATCACTCTTAGAACTCAAGAGAGCGAAGATGACAATGAAGATGATCTTGAGGATGATGAAATGGGCCTTATAGTCAGAAGGTTCAAGAAATTCTACAAGAACAGAGTTGGAAAGAAGTTCTAGCCAAAACGCAGAGCCTCAACATCTCAGAATGAATCAAAGGAACCAATCATCTGCTTTGAATGCAAGAAGCCAGAACATATCAAGGCAGAGTGTCCCTAACTATCCAGAATGAAGGATAAAGAAAAGAAGAAAGAAAAATTTAGAAAGAAGAAAGCATTCGTCACATCAATCTGGGGAGATAGCTCTTCGGAGGAAGAAGAAGAAAGTGATGATGAAGAAACCGCTAACATCTGTCTCGTGGCCCAGGAAAACGAAGAATCAGAGACAGATGAGGTAATCATTTCTGAACCCTCTTATGATGAATTACAATCCGAATACAATGCATTACATTTAGAATTAGTAAGAATTGCTAAGAAGTTGGTAAGCTCCAAGAAAAGAATAAAGGTTCTAGAGGAGCAACAGACAAAGCCTGAAGACAACATAGACCTGTCTTCAGTATGCAAGGAATGCGAAAAGAATAAAAAGAAGGCTGAGGATCTCACAAGAACTCTAGAGAAATTCACTAAGGGAAGTGAAATGCTCAAAGTAATCCTAGGAACTCAACGGTGTTCAATGGATAAAACCGGTATAGGATATGATCCTGCTCAGGATAAGTTAAAGGGAAAGAAGAAGAGTAGTGGTAGATCGTATCTTACATACTTTAGAAATATTATTCATTCTTCTAATCCGTTTGCACTATGTTCTTACTGCAACCGTAAAGGTCATTCAACCTCTTCTTGTTATCACAAGAAGAAAGGAACTTACGGAACATTAAAATGGGTACCCAAAGGTACTTATGTGCCTAGGACAACTCATACTAACCAAAAAGGACCCAAGAAGATATGGGTACCTAAAACATGATTGTGTTTCTGCAAGTATGCCTCAAAGCATCCAGAATGAACAAATGGTACGTGGACAGTGGATGCTCCATTCATATGATGGGTGATACTGAGAAGTTCACGACTCTCAAACCAAAAGACGGAGGCAAAGTAAGTTTCGAAGGCAATCAATCCAGAAGAATTGCTGGAATAGGAGAGGTAGGAAGTGACAAAGGCATGAAAGTTGAGGATGTATACTACGTGGAAGGTCTGTGTCACAATCTACTCAGTGTTAGTCAGAGTACAGATAAAAACAACTGGGTGATCTTCGATTCTGAAGAATGCATAATAATAAGCAAAGACGACCTACCTTTGAAGAAAGAGCAGTTGAATATAAAGCTGAGAGCTCCAAGGGACGGTAACTGTTATACACTTCAAATTGACTCTAAATCCCCTAAAAACTGTTTTATTAGTAAAAAGGAGGAAAGTTGAATTTGGCACAAACGTCTTGCACATGTTAACATGAATCAACTTTCAAAATTAACAAAAAGGGATTTAGTTGTCGGTTTATCGAAAATTCAGTATGAACATGATATTATTTGTGATGCCTGTCAGAAAGGTAAACAAAAAAAAGTCTTCGTTTAAATCAAAGAAGACAATCTCAACTGAAAGGCCACTCCAAATGCTTCATATGGATTTGGTTGGTCCATCGAGAGTGAAAAGTTTCAGTGGAAACTTGTATACTCTTGTGATAGTTTATGACTATTCAAGATTCACTTAGACTTTTTTTCTTTCCTCTAAAGATGAAACGTTTAATGCATTCATTGTTTTTGCCAAAAAGGTCCAAAATGAGAAAGGTATTTCCATTGTGTCAATCAGGTCTGATCACGGAGGAGAATTTGAAAACAACGAATTTGCTAACTACTATGATGAGAATGTAATTGACCACAATTTTTCAGCACCAAGAACTCCTCAACAAAATGGAGTAGTCGAACGGAAAAACAGAGTGCTCACAGAAATGGCAAGGGCAATGCTGAACGAAAAAGGAGTTTCACAAGTATTCTGGGCAAAGGCAATGAGCACGGCTTGCTACATCTCCAATAGAGCCTACATCAGAACTCTACTTGAGAAGACTCCATATGAGCTATACAAAGGAAGAAAGCCTAACTTGGCTCATTTAAGGATCTTCGGGAGTAAGTGCTACATTCACAACAACAACAAAGAAAACTTGGGTAAATTCGATCCTAAAGCTGATGAAGGTCTATTTCTTGGTTACTCTAATCGTAGTAAAGCCTATAGAGTTTTCAACAAACGTACTTTTACAATTGAGGAATCAATTCATGTTGTGTTTGCTGAAACCGAACCAATTTCAAAACCTCTAAATGATGATGCTGAGATCGTTCAAAATTTTCAAAAATTGGATTTAAACAAGTCTTCAAACAAATTACCTTCAGAAACCTTTTTAGAAAACAGAGATGATCTAAATGAACCGTCTTCACAAGAAAATTTAGAGCAGCCTAAGGCCTGGAGACATAACCTAGATCATCCACTGGAACAAGTCATTGGTAAAGTCAATAAAGGGGTTAAAACCCGGAGACAAGTGTTCAATGAAGTGCGTTTCTCTGCATTCATATCTCACATTGAACCTACCAATGTTGACGAGGCACTATCTGATGAATTCTGGATAGTTACAATGCAGGAAGAGCTTAACCAATTTGAGAGAAATCAAGTTAGGGAATTAGTACCCAGACCTAATGATCATCCGGTCATAGGCACCAAATAGGTATTCAAAAATAAGCTCAATGAATCTGCACAAATCGTCAGAAACAAAGCCAGATTGATAGCTAAAGGTTATAATCAAGAAGGTATTGATTATGAAGAAACATATGCTCCAGTAGCCAGACTGGAAGCAATACGAGTACTTTTAGCGTTTGCCTACATTAAAGACTTCAAATTGTATCAAATGGATGTTAAAAGTGCATTTTTAAATGGTTATATTTTAGAAGAAGTCTTTATCAAACAACCCCCTAGTTTTAAAGATTCAAATTTTCCTGATCACATTTATAAACTGAAAAAGGCCTTATATGGTCTAAAGCAAGCTCCCAGAGCTTGGTATGAACAACTTAGCAACTTTCTGATAGAAAAAGGATTTGAACGAGGCAAAGTGGATGCCACACTTTTTATTAAAAAAAAGAGGAAAGATCTTTTGATTGTTCAAATTTATGTAGACAATATTATTTTCGGTGCTACTAATGAAGATCTTTGCCAAGAGTTTGCTAAGCTAATGCAGGGAGAGTTCAAAATGTCAATGATGGGAGAGCTAAATTTCTTTCTAGGATTACAAATCAAGCAGAAGAAAGACGGGATATTTATATCCCAGATAAAATATTTGAAGGAGTTATTAAAGAAATATGAGCTGGAGAATGCCAAAAGTGTAAAGACTCCTATGAGCTCAACCATCTCGCTTGATGCAGACGAAGACAGCAAAGACATAAATCTGACTAGATACAGAGGAATGATCGGCTCATTACTATATCTCACTGCTAGTAGACTAGATATTCAATTCAGTGTGGGAATGTGCACAAGATATCAATCAGCTCCAAAAGAGTCACATGAAGAAGCTGTCAAGAGCATTCTCAGATATCTTGTAAGAACTCAGAATTTAGGAATCTGGTATCCAAAAAAGGGAGCAGAATATCTAATAGGATACTCAGCTGTAGATCATGGGGGATATAAGACGGATAGAAAAAGCACCAATAGCCAATGTCAATTTTTCAGAGGATATCTTGTCTCATGGTCAAGTAAAAAGCAAAATACCGTGGCAATCTCCTCAACTGAATCAGAATATGTAGCCACTGCCTGCTGTTGTGCTCAAATCTTATGGTTAAAGCAACAACTACAAGATTTAGGAATCAACCTACGTGAGATTCCAATCCTATGTGATAGCACAAACACAATAAGTCTATCTAAGAATCCAGTTCATCATTCCCGAACTAAACATATCGATGTTCGACATCACTTCATTTGGGACCATGTTCAAAAGAAAGATGTAAAGGTTGAGTTCATCCCCATTGAATATCAAATAGCCAACATCTTCACGAAACCTCTAGATCAACAAAATTTCAACTTCTTTCGAAGAGAATTGGGAATGGTAAATCCCAATGAGTTGTAAGAAATCTCACATTATCTCTTAAATTCCAATATTTAAATTTAATGTTTTGATGATTAGATAACTAACTTAAGCATCGGAGTAGATAGAAATTTGTTTTACAGGAAGCTCTGTTTTGTCGAGGAAAAACAGAGGTAAATAGAGTATGCAATAATTGAACAAATGATCAATAATTATGAAGACAAGAGAAAACCATTTATCGATCACCTGATCGATAAATCCAGCTTGTGGAAGAAAGAAAGTATTCCAACACAATGGTTATCGATAAGCTGATCGATAAATGCATTATCGATCAGAACATCGATTAGGAGCCTCAAGGTTTTGAAATATTTCTCTCAGAATTGGTAAGTGTTAATCGATAAGCTGATCGATAAATAGATTATCAATCAAATGATCGATAAACAAGACCAGGTATGCATTTCTGTTACTAATTTTATCAATAACACGTTCGATAATTACTTGATCGATAACTTGATCGATAATTCTACTCTGTGTTCATATGTGTTCTTCGTATTTATTGAACACATGATCAATCATCAGTTGATCGATAACATGATCGATAATTCTGAAGCTTATAACGGTAAATTTTTGAAACCCCTCTGTCAATTATCAAACCCTAACTCAAACATTACCCGTCCCATGTTTCTCGCAATGGTCAAGAATCACTGTTCTATTAAATTTCCAACCTCTCTTCCACTCGAATCCATCACTACTACCTTTTCAACCTTCACCGAGCTCAAAACACTTCACTTCAATCGTTCAATTTCTCAGAAATTCCTCAGTATCTCAGAAATGGCGCGAGTAAAACAACTGAATGTGGAAAGGGAAGAAGGTTCGGAGAAGCAAGTCCAATCGAGCGATACTACTCCTTCGGGCACTCAGAAGCGATATAGACCGAAAGTGAGGGAAGAATCATCCAAGAAGAAAGGTGTTCTGAAAATCCAAGAAAGTCGGACCGAAGAGCAACCGGTTCCTCCAAGAAAATCTCCCTGGTCTAAATCCAAGTTGCCGATAGTCACTAAGGAATCAGAAACCGAGTCAGATGATGGCACCTCAGTTCAGAAAGCTGTGGAGACCGCATTGAGAATACCCATTCCCAAGCAACCGAGGAGGAAAAAGCAAAGGGCAAGTGAAGGGATCGCGCAGCAAATTCCCCCTGAAGGTATATCAACTGAGTTCTCTAAGTTATTAATTGGCAATCTTGATAGTGAAGTTAATATAGCAAAGTATAAAGCTGATTTGCCAATAGAAAATTCTGCCCTATGGTATCTATGGACATAGAGGGTCTGAAGAAAAACAAACAGATTAATCTCGACCTAGGTGACCCACTGCAGCATTATTCAAATTGGTTAATCATTGGTGGTGAATACTGTTCTGAGGTAGTTAAAAGATTCTACTGTAATATGGAATCAATAGAAGAGTATGATGATAAGGACAATCTTATAGAAAACTACTTGAGGGTCACACTGAGAGGCAGATCTTTCAAACTCACAAGTGCCAAATTAAATGAGCTACTGGGGACTCAAGAATTTGTTAGAGGGGGAGACATGAATGAGGTAAAAGCCTACAGAATTTTAATGCAGAGTGATGATTACCCCGGTGAGCTGAATTTCCCTCCTAAGCAGATGTGTGATTTTTATCGGATCATCCATTACATCTACTCTAGGAGCATGGTAAATAAATTTGGAAGTTTCTCACACCTCACTCAGGATGACTATCTTCTTCTAGCTCGGATTATTAGTGGGGAGAAGATCAATATTGGGGATCTTATCTACACTGAAATGAAGGACTTTGTCCTTAACAAGTCTAAATCCACCCCAATTTCCTACCCTCAACTGGCCACCTACCTCCTTCGGGCACATAA
This sequence comes from Neltuma alba, assembly GCF_004799145.2. Classification (NCBI taxonomy): domain Eukaryota; kingdom Viridiplantae; phylum Streptophyta; class Magnoliopsida; order Fabales; family Fabaceae; genus Neltuma; species Neltuma alba. Next base: position 18,237 of record NW_021636050.1, on the reverse strand, counting down.
TATTACCCCATTTGAGCCTGGAGAACTCAAGACCAAGGTTCCTGCTTTTGGTCTCACGCAGCTCAATAAGATGCAGATTTTTGTTCCCTTCAAGCCATCAAAGAAAATCTCTCAGAAGGATAAAGGGAAGCAACCAGTTGCAAGTACCTCTCGAACTCAAGATGAGGCTGAATCCACTGCAGCTCCATCTCATACCCCTGGACCATCTTTAATGGAGAGATCACTCATGCCCCTAGACTGCAAGTAGAGATATGGATCTTCTCCTATCAAGCCATGAAATTTCGAAAGTGAGTTAATCAATAAACCTTTAATTCCAAAGTTAACTTCAAAATTTGGACATGCAGCAGTAAAAGGGTCAAAGTTAACTTCCCTAATTGTTCTTCTTCTAGGGTGCCCATTATTTTCTCCTATTCTCTCTTATTCTCCATTCCCTTCGTTGCCACCATTCCTCAATTGGTTAGCGTTAGGGTTAGGATTAGGTGGGTTAGGTGGTAAATCAGCCATGATCTCTTCTTCAATAGGTTCACTCTCACTGCTAGATAGGCTAGATTCCACAGAGATGTTTTCTTGTTCAACCACTAATTCACTTGTCCCCTCAACTCTCTTTTCTCTTTCTATCTCTCTAAGTCTTTTCTCAATCTCAGGATTAAAGGGTACAGGCTTGGTTTTGTGTGGCATGCAAGGACAAGGTCACAGAGACAGAGCAAACAAAATTAACTTGCAGCACGCAAAATCAGATAAAAGTATGAATTGCGATGGATGCAAGTGTATGTATGAGTATGGGTTGTTAGAATTATGGTTTTGATGATAACAAAGTTAGATTTAAGTAGTTCAGTGTGCTGATCGATCAAGTATTTATCGATAAGCTATCAGATAAAATGTCAGTAATTTGAATGAGATCTTGATCGATAAGTTGTTCGATAATCCGTTGATCGATAAAATGATCGATTATCGCTAACGTAGAAGTTATACAAGTTTACAGTTAATTATCGATCACTTGATCGATAATGTAAGATAATCGAACAAGTAACAGATAAAGAGAACCAAATCCAGAATGCATTTATCGATCACATGATCGATAAATCAGTTATCGATGGAGACTTTGATAAATGGTAATACACTATACTCGTTCTGTACATTGATTTGGCCACCATTTATTGATCACATTATCGATCATTCATTTATCGATAATATGATCGAACATTGTTCGCTAACTCTCTGAATGCAGGTACTCATCGTAGCTGCTGATCGATAACCTTATCGATCACCAAGTTATCGATCACATGATCGATAATCAGTGTTTTATGTGCTCTTACTTAACCAAGTTATCGATAACATTATCGATAATTGAATCTTTCTGAATAGTACTTTTTCATATAACATGATCGATAAACAGCTTCAGAACAAAATCTTCATTTCACAGTTTATCGATAACCTGATCGAACATTCACTGATCGATCACCTATTTGATAAATCCAATTTATCCTTACTCTTCACTGAGTGCTTTTCCCATGGTATTTATCGATAACATTATCGATCATGAGTTTATCACTATTGTGATCGATCAACATGAACTGAAGTTTCATTTCTGTAACACTTGAATTATCGATTATCTGATCGATCAACAAGTATTTGATAAACTGTTCGATCACGTTACTTTTCCAGTTCTATCTCAATTAGCTATGATGGTTCTCAAATTCAACTCTCTATTTTTCTTCCAAACTATTTTTAGCGGCATGATCATTTTGACCATTTTGCTAAGTGATTTATAATCAAAATGACTTTGATTTTTCTCTGGTTCACATATCAGCATAAGTGTCTCTGCTGCATTTTATCGATCACTTGATCGATAAATTAATGATCCATCACTTGATCGATAATCTTGTTTAACTGATTCAAAAAGCTTTCACTTTGATTATCGATAACCTGATCGATCAACCAGTGATCGATCAGCACTTCGATCAAGAATGTCCAGATTGTTATTCTGCATATTTAATAGACTTTTTGATTCCACCTGAATACAATGAATAATCATTTTATCATCTGTTCAGTTCTTCCTTAAGGTTTACATTGCAAAGATTAACTTATTGAAGTTAAAAGTGTTGTTGCAGATTACGAAGAGAAATCACAACAGCTCTTCAACGGTTGATTATGTAGCCTGTAACCTACTATGTCAGAAGCCCAGAAGCATTAATGGCGGAATCGTTGTAACTGGAAAAACACGCAAACGGAGTCACAACGGCTAGAAGTTCTTCTGTCTAACGATTACTTAACAACCTTAACTATAAAAGGCGCGAAGAAGCATTAATAAACAGAATTGAATACCCGAGCTACCATCTATGATCATTTACTATTACATTCAATACTCTGTTCTTTCAATTTTATGGAGCGTCAGTGTTTATCTTTTATACACTCTGTAAGAGAGATTACTCACTCATCATTGATTACATTAGTGTGATTCAAGAGTGTGGACTCTTGAGTGGGCTTGTAACCTTACGGGAAGTAAGGGGGAGTGATTGAGTGAATCAATTACTGTACTGAGACGCCAAGAGCCTGATCAATCTTAGAAGATAGTAGAATACTCAGAGGTGTTCTAAGGACTGGATGTAGGTCAAGTGGTTAAGACCGAACCAGTATAAACCTTGTGTTTGTCTCTCTACGGTGGAATCTTCCTAAACTTACACTCTCTGTTTTCGATAGTATATTTTTTAATTCCGCAATTTTTTTAACTCACCCAATTCACCCCCCTCTTGGGTGAGACTGCCACTAATATGGGTGTGTATGCACAGAAAGAAAGGCCTAAAGGGTCAAGTTTCAAAAATGTCCAGAAGGGTTCACCACGGCGAAAGCAGAAGTATGCCGCAGCGAAACTGTCCTGAGACAGCTTATGAGTTGAATATAGTAGGTTTGCCGTGGCAAAAGTAGGAGTTGGCCATGGCGAAGGTGTCCTGAGAGGGATACTCGTGAATTTTTGCTCGTTGGCCATGGGGAAAGCAAGAGTTTGCCACAACGAAAGGTCACAGAGAGCCTAAGAAGTCTTAGATGATGCAAATGCAAAGTAAATGTAGAAAGGTGTAGAAAATCAGTATATTTGTTTGTATTTCCTAAGATTTTGATGCTATGAAAAATGAAGATCTCTACTATGAACAAGTATGATCCTAAGCTATGTTAAATGCAACCTAAGAAGGCTCAAAACCTCAATTGACATAAAATATGACACAAGCTAACCTAAAGAACCAATTTCTTGGCTCCCCGACTACAATGCCATTTGATTCGCAACCTTTTCTTGATCGTGGAAGCTAAATCAAAATTTTTATCCAAGGATTACACTATAGGGTGCAACCTCAGGTCGTTTCACTTAAACGGAGCCTTAATCAAATTGACCTAAGCTAACTTAAATGTCATGCAATGCAAACTAAACATAAACAGGGGGTTTTGGTTTTTCACAAACATTAAGTGAATTGAACTGAATGATAAACAAAATATTTTTTGGACTTTAGGGAAATGAGAAATGAATGATGATAAATAGATAACCAGACAATAATAAAGATCCTCCTGAAAGTGTGCTCAGGCTATCATAGTTCAAAATCAATTGATATGGGAGTAGAAATCACTAAGTTTCAAAATAATAAACCTTAAAGTACTCTTTAAGTCCAGGATCTTAATCAATGGAACTCCATTTCTCAAGATCCTGTGAAGTGCTCTTGGTGTGTGTAGAAAGATTGATTAATGCAATAGGTCAAATGCAATCAAAATCAACTAAATATCCAGACACAACCGTGTAAGAGTAGAGAGAATCTAAAGATCACAACTGATATACATGATACTTCATATATTTAAGCTCAGAAGTTCTACAATAACCAATCCACTACACAAATGAATATCCAAAACTGATTACAACTATAATCAAGTAGTTCAACTACAAATTACAAATCCTAAACCTAGAAATTCATAAATTCATAGCTAAATTGGGATTAAACTACTCTTAGCTTATTGAACTCCAGCCATTGTACACCTTCAAGAGAAAGAGAAACACCTAGCCACACATAGAAATCTGAAGCATCTCAACTAGGAATGAATCTGAGCTTCCCATGGTGGAGGTTTGACAGTGGAAAATGGAAGAGATTAGGGTTAGACAAGAGAAGGATGAGAGAGAACAGAGATGGAGGCTGTGACAAGAGTGAATGATGTCGCTTACACCAAAATAGGTTTTCTAAACCGGTAGTAAGGTGTACTGGGTCGGTTTGTATGAGTGGGTAGGTAAAATTTTTGAAAATGGTTTGGGTTTGGGTTGCTAATTCGAAGAGTTTGCCATGGCAAAGGTATGGTTTCGCTGCGGCGAACCATGGCTGAGAGGTCTCTAGTGGAAGTTCTATATTTCACCACGGCAAAGGTATGAGTTTGCCGCGACAAAACCTGGCAGAGATGTTAATGTTGCCTCTTGTGTGCCGCACTTCCTTAGTCTTCACTCTTGGTTCTATTTCTTGAGTGCCCTAAAATAAAAAGCAATGGTTTCAGGTATCGATTGTCCCAAAAATCAATTTAATGCAATTAATGAATAAATATGACAATTTTGCCCTCAAATAACACTAACTTAAAGCAAAGACTCTCAATCTCAATTAAGCACAAATATCATTAAAATGAGCCAAAAAGTGTAACAAAGACCTAGAAAATGCCATCAAATAATATAAACAATTTGAGTTTAATCAGCAATTTTTACACTCAACAATTTAAGGTGCCATATGCACCAAAAAATAATTTAGGATGTTGAATGTATCCAAAAGAATAACTTAAGGTATTAGATGCACCAAAATATAATTTAGGGCATTGAATGTTCCTCAAAAAATATTTCAAAGTGCTAAAAGCATTTTAGCCATATCTAGATATTCTCCGATTTTATTGTATATTGAATATTAATTCAATATATAAAGATATTCTCATATTGTGTTCCAGCACTACAGGTCTTACATTGGTCCCAAAAAAAAAAGTACTACGGATCTTTCAGCATCGTGCTCTAATAATTTAATCAATAAATAATAAAAAAAAGACCCGAAAGAAATTATGAGCTATATTTTTATATTTTAAATTGTAATTCCAATTAATACACATAATTAACAAAAGCATTTTAGAGAAGACAACGTATATTTATTACAAATAATCAACTTAACAATTTTTTTAATCTACTTAAATTATTTTGTTTGTTCTTATATTAAAGATTGGATGTAATATTTTTTAACTAAGCATACACACAAATTTTAATACTCACTCACCCTTAAAAATTAATAAAAGACTTATTAAACTTAAAAATACATTAAATGATGGGGAAAAGATGAGAAAATACCTTTAAATATACAAAATCCTCTATTAGTACTAGTAAAAAGCAAAAGGTTATATCAAAACAGGGGTACTGATATGGCATTTCTAAATGTTGGCAAAAGACAAGCTTGCCCTTAATGTATTGACAAAAGAAAAAACAATGCAAAAAGCAAGTTAAAGTAGTCCATTTATTTATTAGGTGTTGTTAACCTATATGAAAGAGTTGTCAGCACTTCTAATAAGGGGGCAACATGTGATTTGCGTAAGTTTTTCAATGGGTTTGCCCTATAATGAATTTTGTTAACTACTTTTTGTTAGCATATATAAAATTATTGTCAATATATTTGGAAGAGTTGTCAATGGCCTTAATTAGCTGGCAACATGCTATTTGTCTAAGTTTTCTTATTAGTTTGTCCTATAATAAATTTTTCCGATTACTTGTTGTCAATACATATAAAAGTGTTGTTAATATATTTAAAAGAGTTGTTAACATATCTAACAAAGTTGTAATGAATTTATGGATTACTTGTTGTCAATATATATGTAAAAGTGTTGTTAATCTATTTGGAAAATTTGTCAACTCTCCTAACAAAGTTGTAATGAATTTTTCTAATTTTTCGTTGTCCATCCATATAAAATTGTTAATTTATTTGGGAAAGTTGTCAATGCCTATAACAAAATTGTTAATAAATTCATGTGATAGTAATTTGTGTATCCTATTTTGAATTTCTCATATTACTTGCAGTGAATACATATAAAGCGATTATTAACTAATAAATATTACATAATTCAAGTAGTATGTTTCAAATACAAGTAGTCACCAAATACTACGTAGTTGTCAAAAGGCTTGATAAAGTAGTAACTCTAAATAAAGTAGTAACTCTAAAAATATAATATATTGCACGAGTAGATTGAATATAACATATATATTACTAGAAACAACAATAATATAGCTATTAATAACTTTACTTTAGTGATTAACTACAAACCAGACTTTTCATGGCAGTAACAAAATTTCCTATATTAGATTAAGTATTAACAACAATGAGTTCCTTGCATTTGGGGCCACCTAAGAAATGGTAAAGGCCTACCCGTGGCTGAAAAAACCATCAAAAAAAAAAAATCAGTCACAGAAACCATATGAATCTCAAAAAATCATAAAGAATTGACCAAAGATTTAGCAAATGGGATATTGTTCATGCTTCTACAAAAAAGTAAATGTTGAACTTGATGGATCTTGTTAGCAAATCCACCTCATAAGTGGCTTCCTTCTGTTAGTCGATTATTCTAAACACAAAGCTCTTAGCAATAAAACATGAGAGAAATCGTATGGCGTGAGATTCTGTTAGTAGCCAAAAAAAAAATCATCAATCATCATCTTTCTCTCTGATTCGTCATCTTTTCCATTGTCTCCCCTCCAAATTTGGACTTCCACCACAAATAAATTTTAAAATCCAAATCATGAAAATAATCTAAAATCAATCCTAGCTTAAATAAAAAATCGTCTTCAGGTATATCTAAAATGGAGAACACAGAGCGAAGAAGACAAAGCACCTGATTTGAAATGGAGAAGATGAGAAATCAAAGAGGATGAAAGTGAACATTGTAGAGGAAAAATCAGCTTTCAATGGTGGTAAGAGATTGATGAATCACCAGCATCATCTTCACCAGAACAATCATCGCCGTCACAGAACCAGGACAAAGAGCTATCACATCTCAGAAGGAATCGTATTGAAGAAGATGAATAACAACCACACCATCAATATCGCAGGACCAGGTGGAAGAGCATAGCGCTGTCTGCTATCACCATTTCCATCCGTCATTGCCTTTGCCGTCGATCTCATGCCATCCTCCATCATGCTCATAGTCGTACTTGGTTTTTCTAGTTTTTGAGGAAGGGTGAAGGGGAGGAGAGAAGAAAAAGAAAAGAAGGGCATATAAGTAAACTGATAACATTTTGAAATTCCAAATTGGTATGTAGGAAGGAATTTGGCATTTGTGAAATTTGAGGCATTGATTTGGGATTTCATAATTTTGAAGGTATTTATATTTCTTTTTCCCTTAAATTTTTTTACTGCATATAAAATAAATATATTAATATTTATGTAATGTTATACTTCCTAACTATTTTGTAATAGTTATTAGATTGTTATATACAAGTTAGTGTAAGCAAAACAACATACATATATTACATAATCAAATCCAGATTTATATATATATATGATACTCGAAAGAATTATAACGGAAAACTTATAAATACCTCTCACCATTAGCTCAATTGATTTGATATAGAGCTTGATCTGAATGATGAGGAGCTGTGAATCCAAGAACATTGTTAGAGAAAGCAATACAAAGAATCTTCCAGTTGCTTATTAGACATAGTGATGACAATTATAATGTAATCGTTACTAATGGGAAACCCTCAGAGAGTGAACAGAGAAGAGATTAGGGTTTCACCCCAAACTTAGTATAGCATATGTTATTTTTCACCATCAGAAAATTAACTTCAATTAACTTAGTCGATTACTCACCTTAAACTAGACTCAAAATGACTACAAACTACACTCGTGATATTTATTAATTATCTTAATAATATTTAACTAGTTATAATAATAATAATAAATATCTCGGTTAGGAGTCTTCAAAAATAAATACTCTCATACATTAATAATCATTATGTTATGAAACAATTATTTTCGCCCAACACGATATACTTGTAATATAACAAGGAGACCGATCCAATGAGGCACAATCTTTGGGCCTGAGTGTTATTTGGGAACGTAGAAATTCCTTTATTCACCGCAACGTAGATATGGTTTAGATGCTGTGACTTCGGGCATTCTCATTTCAAACAACCAGATAGGCAATGGCTTCATGTGGTTGAGCCTTCTAATTTTAATACTGATTGCGGTAAATGGATGTTGGTCAAGAAAGCTCCTCTTCATCTAGCGTTTTCGAAAGGAAACAGCCGATTTTATTTCGAACGGTTCTTGCGCATCTTGACGATGATGATGATAATTATGATGATCATAAAAAAATAAGCTAGCTATACATGAATACCATATACATGCATTTTAGGCCTTCCCAAAATTAAAGACCCAAAAAAGCGATCATGACATAAATGATAGAACACTGCTTAGAATTGACCAAACATAAACTAGTTAGAACACATCAGCATACAGCAAAAACATTTAAACGATGTTATAGCAATAAATATGGCTGAGTTTTCAACTAAAGCAAAAGAGGTAGAATAGAAGAGTATTGCTGTTCACGGGCAAATACTCGTTACATTACCCTTAGTGAAGTCTAATAAAAGTCCACTAGATAGTCATTCTCCAAGTCAACCCCCAAAAACATCAGCTTTACATAAACCAGAGTTAAAATTCTTCAAGACTTCCTACTTTCATTTGTCAATAAAAGATCTACAAGTCAGCAACCTAAGCTTCAAAACCATAGCCATGTGCACCTGTAACACTTTGCATCATAACAAAGATGTTAGAGCCATTAGTAAACTTGTCATAATCAAATGTGGCAGCAAGGAAGCAACGCTGACATGTTACTTGGTCCTCCAAAACCTACTATAAAAGCCCACAGCCAGTCTAACGACATGCTTGAACTAGAAAAGAAATCACTAATATTTACGTCTACAAATGAAACTCAAATCCTAATATTTAAATCTATACCCTCAAATAAAATATCACTTTCTTCTATGCAGAGACGGAGCCAATAACATAGTCATTGAAGGCGAGTGTTCTGTGAAAAAGCCAAAGTGCTAGAAATGATTAGCACGCCCAAGAGTAGAATGTTGTGATTGCTCCAACAATATCATCTAACTAGTCATAAGAAGATATGCAAATTTTGGAAAACAGAGCAAACACTTAAAATGTTAATCAATATTCTCAAGCAGCTGTTGGGAAATATATCCAATGGATAAAGCCGGAGAAGCAAAACTCAGTAAATAACAAGCTAATTATTTGTTTGCTCTCTCAATGTGGATACATAATTTTCTGATGATACGAAACTGTCTTCAGTTGATTACCAAATATGAATTTAAATACCTGATCACCCAGATTGTCATCTAAAATATTAGCATTTAAATAAGATTTAATCACTAGATTTGCAACAACTTCAAACAACCACTTCAGCTTATGAAAGTCTTGCCATTATTAAACATCAGGATCAGCAACTTGGAAAACAACTTAAAAACTTGCAATGTTTGTAAGTAACACGCCATATGGGACTCCTAAAAGCTTAATCTTTTCTACCATTTACTTGCCTCAAAATAATTGCAGGTGTCTTCCCAAGAGACACAGGCACTCCATCAATTGCCCCTGGTTTCACAAAGAAACTCCCAATAACGATTTAGCATATGATCCTCCGGCTCCACATCATTCCACATCCCATTACAAAATATAGCATATGCGTCAGCTGCATACCTGATTGAAATAGAATCGATGTTAGTTAGGCTAGCATCAATTCGAGAAAAAAGGCTAAAATATATGAAAAATAAGCTAGAAAGAAAATGGCATCATCTAACTTACCTGCCAACACCATATAGTTGGTGCACATGTGTCCAACTTTTTCCTAAATACTCTTGAGATAAGCGTTTTAATTTTTTTGTCCTTTCGTGTTGGAAACCTAGACTTCTGATTTCCTTTTCTAATACATTAGAAGGGACTTGAATGCATGTCTGTGCATCCGGGCACAGATCAAAAAACTTTGAAATAATTCCTCTAACCTGCATTACAAAACTCTCTTTTATGAGTAATTACTGGAATTATATCCATTAAACAAAAATACATCTGATTACTATGTTTTGAGAATGCGGGATGCATGTAATTGAGATAATATGAAACATATACCAAGCAGTTATAAATAAGGGGAAAAAAGGACACTAACCTTATGATGATCTTATTGAATCTAAAGGAACCTGCTTTATCTTTTTCGAAGATTTAAAGAAATGATATTTTAACTAATATTGCTTGAGATAGACTAATTACATATGAACTTACATGTATGAATTAAATATGTCCAAATTTAAATAACATGATATGAACATATGGAAACATCAATGAGATTAAGATTCAAAGGAAAAAACCGATTAAAATTAAATGGTAAAAAAGGGAGATGCATAAATTTACCTGCTTTCCACTGGTACGATTTAGCAGCATACAAAGAGCCAACACCCTCCAAGGGTCATGAGTATGATCCTCTTGGATAAGAGGAGGCTCATATCGTGGAGGTTTCCAAGTATTATTCGGAGCTTTTCTTTTGTAGGCATCCTTCTTTTTCTCATGAGCGTTAAGAACTTTGGGTTTTGACTTTCTCTCATCCACGCTCTTTTTCTTACCCAAACCCCTTTTCTTAACCACACCCACACGCTTTTTCTTAACCACACCCTTCGAAAGAGGAGGTATGTTGGCTCTGTAGTCACTATTAACAGTTATAAGCCTGGGTGGTGCCGTACAGGTAGCAAATCCCGGCTTCCATGGATCAACTTTGCCTCTACAGATAGAAGGGCAATGATTCGTTATTTTCCTAAGAATATTGATATTTCAAAGGAGCAGAGAGACTGACGACTTGTACATACGTGAATGCGAAGCGGGCGAAGGGATTTGAGGGATCGTCCACACTAAAATCCTCCATGATCCTAACAGCAGCAGAAAATCATGTTTAAGACAAAGATAACCATTTTGACAAGAAAAAAGCTGAGAGGGTACCTCAGACGATCGGAAACTTCTCGACGACGGTGGCTTCAACTTTCAACTCTGCCGCAGCGAAACTGAGAGGGGAACTCCGAATTGTGAAATAGGGAAAGTGGGATTCGCGCCTCATATTGGAAACGTGGCAACGGGTCTGTTTTCCATATTGTTCCAGAAACCCTTCTAAAAATCTTACACCGTTCGATTTGGATCATATGTCCAGCGGATGGCTGATCATAAAATGACATTCCCGTTGGTTTTCTTTTTCCCCTGCCCGTGAAAAATGAAAGAATCATAACTTATTATTGGGTGAAATATTTTTTTCAAATATATTCAGCATTTTAAAATATTTTATGATATATCTAACACTCTAAAATATTAATTTAAGTATATCCAGAGTCTTAAAATATTTTTTTAGTACATTTAGCACTCTCAAATATTTTTTTAAGTGTAGTAGCACCCAAAAATATTTTTGGTACATCCAGCACCAATGCAAAAAAAAATATTTTAAGATGTTAAACGCATGTGAAAAATGTTTTAGAGTGCTAGATACATTTAAAAAAATATTTTGAGATGCTGTATACACTTTAACCCAAATTATTTTTAATTACCGGCTGTATATCCTATGGCTAAAATAATTTTAAATCCTCATTATAAAAAATGTTAAAACATTTCAAAGCTAAGTCTTAGAATTTGAGTGTAATTTCTTAAACTAATTTTTCTCTATAATCTAAATTAATCACTTTTATAATTTAATTTTTCTTTTGAAAGGAGGGTTTGTCATTTTCATACAATTATGCTTCGGATTCTGTTTATGTTTTAAATGTCAAATCTAATAATTGTTTTAAAATTATTTTTTTATGAATTATAATTAATTATTAAAAAGTATCATTATTTTTTAATTGCAAAACATAACATCCCAATTTTATTATCCCTTATATTTAAGTAAATATTTATTATGATCTAATTAAAAAAAGATTGAATATATATAAGCAATTAAAATAATTATAATTTTATGTATGTGTATATGTGTGTATGTATGAGAAAATGAATAAAATAGCAATGTTAAAAAGTCCCACATTGACTAAATGATAGAAAGATGGATAAAATAGCAATGTTAAGAAGTCTCACATCGACTAAATGATGGGTAGATTGAGCTCTTGGGGGCTATATATATGTGGTAGTAAAGGAGAGTTGAGAGTAAGTTAAATAATTTTCACACAAAAATAAAATAGTCTTAATAAAGTGTTGTTTATTGAAACGCTCTACCTTTAATCTTTCACCATTTGTAAGCATTATGGTTTAAGCAGATCACGACACAAGCCCGTGGATTTAAAATTTCAACATAATTACTTGAGTTACTATTTACTGTTTAAGTTCCAGATTACAGGCCCAACTTCAAAAATTCATAACTAATTTCATAAAAATCGTATTGAGGTGTTCTAAAATTCTACAGAAAGCTCTTTCAATGCTCTATAAGAAAAAAAATATCAAACTGGACTTATCCATGACCAATTTGTATAGTTTATTCAGTAAATATTACTGTTCATTTGAAAAAATCTGGAACTTCCAGATTCTATGCCTTAATTTTGGAAATTTGTATCTCCTTGTGTACACATCCAATTGAGGTTATCTATCTCTCATTTTAAAGCTTGGGATGAGTACTATAAGTATTTCAAATCTCGTGGTTTAACTCATTCATTTGATAGGTCAAATTGGAGCTACAAACTCACTGTTTCATGATCTACGCTTTATCTCTTAACATCTCTTTACTTTAATTATTTTTATTTCTTTGGCATACATAAAATGAGCTTATTCTTTCCCATTCATACTCATACACTTTCATTCATCTCATAAACATGATAATTAATTACATAGCATCATAGGCATCCATAACATAAATTATATAATAGGAGAATTACACATTGAATAATAATATCATTCATTAACATTAATAATTCTCCACTTTCTTCTCCTTGCTTTTCATGCCATTATTACTCATCATTGATTCACCTAAATGGTTGGTTAGGAAGGGGTGAGATTCGAGAGAATCTCAGTAGCAAACATTACCACATATATACACAAGATAGATGCTAGTGTATGGTATGTAGTTTTCCCTAAACTTTAGTTAACTAGTGACATGCCACCATACTTTATGCTTAGTATAAAAATGCATGGCCATGAATACATATTAAAAACAACATTTCCAGTAACAATTATCATGTCACAATATCATACAAACATCAACAAAACAAACCAACACATAAGCATACTACATCAATCACATAAAGAGTAAGTTTATTACCTTGTACTTCAAGTTTCCTCTTGCTTTTCTTTTGACTCCCTTGACTTTCCAACTATAATAGCTTTCAGTCAATATCAATCAAACATCCTTTTAGATGTTTCAAGGTCCTAAACATAGTTATAATAATCACACAATCTATTAGGACTAAGAGACTACACAAGGTTCAAGACTATCTCTCTTGAACTTAACCTCTTTCTCTTAATTTTTGGATTAATATTTTAGCTTTGTAAAAACTATTCTCTTAGGCTAATCCTATAAAATTTTGCCTAAAGAATCCAAATATCCACTTAATTTATGAAAATTCAACTCCTTTCTCAAAACTCAGTGTTGGACGAATAGGGAGTTTGAAATCCAAAAATCCCAACTTTAATTCCAATACTTCCAATGCTTGTTCTTTAGGTTTACCCTATACCATTTTCCATTTTAAACCTATTGGAAGCCTTAGAATCATCAAAATCACATCCTAGGGTACCAAATTTAAACTAGCCGAATACTACCCTTCCTTAAACAATCATAAATTATTTCACATATCAACACAAGACTACTTGAAATAACCTTGAGCCAATATGTTTTATTAGATATATCATCAAAATCTTCCTCCCCTGAGCTTATATAAATTTGGCCAGCACCTCCCCTTAGAGGATCCCATATTTTTCAACCATCAAACTCTAGAATACAAAGCAAAATACAAGATAGACCATAAAACTAACCTTGTATCCAAGCTTAGGTAGATGGTTTCCTCTTGATTCATCTTCAAGAAAACATTTTGCAAGAGTTTCCCCTCTTAAACTCATGTTGGCTGAAAATATAAAGGGGGAGAGGCTCTATTTATAGCAAAAAATTTGGCTTAAATGGACCAAAATGCCCTTGGTGGCTAATAGAAATAGTAAGGGCAATTTTAGAATTTCAAGTTGACTTTTACATCATCATTACATCATCTTCTTGCATCATCCTTACCTCATTCTTCTCAAAGGTGCTAGGTGTCACAAAAGTGGTGGAGGAGAAGAAAGATTAGATCTTAGCCATTGGATCAAAACTTGTTCCCTAAGTTTCCTCTTACTTTACTTGGCCAACTTTTCTCTGACTTTCTTTATGGCCTTATGGAGCTCAGAAAATTCTTCTGTCTATTCTATAAATTCTCTTTAATTCCAGAGAATATCTATGAATTTTCTCAGGCCATAACATTTCCTTTAAGCCTTGCATAAAAGCCATTTACTAAAATACCCTTTTAATAGCATAACGAGCTTTATATTTTATTAAAGCCATTCCACTAGCCTTTTGGTTGCAAGACTATTTTTATAAATTAGTACAACCTTTCAACCATCTAACCTCATTTTTGCATACATTTTTTAGGTCTCTTGCTATTTTAAATAATTATCTCAAATAGTATACTTTTTACTAGCCATAACCTTATAAATTCCATTTAAGCTGTCTAGGGGTATTTTCATCATTTCTCTTCACAAAAGAGTCTTAGAAGATTATTTCTCATTTTCTAGAATTTTCTTAGAATTTTTTGTGTACTTTTCATTTTTACCCCTGATGATCGTAACTTTCTAAATTTATAGTTTTACCCTTGCTTAAACTCAATCTCATAAAACCATCTCTTTGAGGCTTCTAACTTAACATTTGACCTGTATCTAGCCTCTTTTCTCTCTCTGGGCTTTCGAGACTTTACTGGAGCCTCTAACTTTGATTAAACTTTAGCCCCTTAAAACTTTCACTTTGCAATTTAATCCCTGAAACTACTTTAACTTTCTTTCTTGTCTTTGAGACCTCTGCTAATAGGAGCCTAGTAGCTTACCCAATGTAGGCTATTTCTGATACTTCTAGGCCTAAAAGTTGAGATGTTACATTTACGAGTTTGTGAATTGTTAGATCGGGCTGCAATTTGGTCAACTGGTCTGATTTCAACTGTTGGATCGTTAATTCAATCTCTAAGTTACAAGTTATTAGATACATTTTAATTTATTTTTTAGATTTGGTAGATAGAATACTAAATAATAAATTAGCGTTTTTAAATTCATTCACTGTTAGATTAACCCGAAATTTAGAGAGTAAACTTGTGACATATAAGACATTAAATTCAACGGTTGAATTAATAATTAGACTTCTACAAAAAGAATAAATTAACTCATATTGAGGTTATTGTCTAAATTCTTCGAAGATAGAACGTAAGCTATAATTGAGGGTTCTTTATCTGGGTTATGAATTTGGTAATTCAAATGATATAATTTAATAATTAGAGATAATATAAGTTAAGAAAATTTAGGAATTGAATCTAAATCTTTATATATATGTTCTTACCTTAAACATTAGAAAAAGCTTTTCGAGCTAGAATTTTGAGTAACAATTGAAGGTATTAGAGAGAAAGTTAAAGACTAAAAATTTGTGAGTAGTTTACTCTAATACTATAAAGATAATGTATTAATTTCATCTATAGAATAAATACTACTATGGCATTTTTTAGTACAGGCCTTGTTTGTACTTGATTGTTAGTTATGAGTCCAAGTAATTTAAATTTCTATCTGTTACCTGCTCTGGTATGAAGTTGGTGAGTGGTTTTATAACCACTTTTTGTATACATATATTATTCTTTGTATGAAAGGTATTATTCTGAAGTTTGTTTAGTGACGTATATAAATATGTTATTATGAGCCCTGTACACCTGATATGGTTGGGGGAGGAGATGATTAGAGTATGCAGATATATACATGCCAGATGGTATTGGCCTCCATATAAAACTCTATGGTTGGCAACTATTATTGTCCCACTAGTTCTTCAAGAGACTACGACGCCCTACTAGTTCTTCGAAGGGGACCCATGGTCCACCAAGTGTTTTGTGGTCTTTAGCCAGTCTATATCACTCATGTAGTAAGTTTGTCAGAGTAGCCAGTCAAATGAAAAAAACTTAGCCCACGTGTCCAGTCAACAGAAATAAGGACGATCTAATGATGGATTTAGAATCATGGATTACACATGACATGAGATTTTCATTGATATTTATATCTTTTAAATAAATGAAAAGTATGTTATCTTTTTTAAATTATCAGCTACATGATATTGGCAGAAATATTTGACTTATATGGTTATTATGAGTTTAATTGTTGAATAAATGTCTATTAACTGTTATTGACTCTGACTCTGTGTATCCTACTTGACACCTCGCTAACCTATGCTAGTGTGTATGATAGATAGGGATTTAGTTATTGAGACGTTGTCTAATCCTTGTTGTTTAATGTTTTAAAGTGAAAGCTTTAGAGGAGGGACGATAAGGAAGACTCAGGAGAAGTAAAACTACATTAGCGACTCGTAACGGCTCCTCGATTTATGAGTTATGTTGTTTCCTGTATTGTGCCACCTTAGGACAAACTGTGGTTAATTAATTCATGTATTATTATGTTTTATGTCCTTTGGCTTATACTGTTGTGGTATGCGTGCTGGTAGTTGGTCAAAAGCCTAGGATCGTATGTGATTTGTTTATGAATTTATTATAAAATATGAATTAATATTTAATTCTTACTATTTCGATTTATGAGCTGTATTATATATTGTTTAATAACCATATTAAATTGGAATAATCTTTTTTTTTTACATAGTTTGTATTTCAATAAGTTAAGAAAAATTCTTTATTCATGATAGGATATATGATTGTGTGTTGTTCTTTTCTATCATGAATAACATTATTGTATAATTAGTTAGTGTATATAATTGTGATATAATTTGAGTTTGTATTTAGTATGGTTTGGTTATAAAAAGTTATTTCTTAGGTTATTATGAAAAAGTTAAATTTATTTGTTTATTTAGGAAAGTTGTTTCACAAAACCTATTTATTTTGAATTTCATAGAAATATTTAATTAACTTACAAAATCTGAGTGTTTTCTTTTTGGCTTTTTAATATCTTTTTTCACTTATTATGAGTTTTTTATTAATTAATATACTCACTCTTTTGAAATAGAAAAAAATTAGAGAAAATGACCTAAAATAATAATATTTATCAAAAAAATCGCAAAAATTATAATTATTTAGAAGGTCAAATACTAACATATAATTTTAAAAATACTAAATTACTCTTAACAAAAACCTCCTAAATTAACTCCTTTGGTAAAAAAAAAAAAACTCCAGTTTTATAATTTTTTTAAGAAAAAGAACTACCTATCATCCTTATGATCATATATACATTTTGTTAATTCAATATTTTTACACTCCAAATTGGTATTCATATTATCAATACATCATCTAATTATTAATATCAGCATTTATCCATTTATTCATGTATCATTTAGTTTCTTTGCCTCATTTGTGTTATTAACACTAATGTCAGATAAATTCTCTTCACTATTTGGCTAAATATAATTAAATTCTCTTCATTAAAACAAAAAATTAAACTTATTTTATATCTTATTAGAATTAGTTATGTAAACTCAAGTGATAAAAACATATTATATAAATAGTGTCAAGAATTGAAGCATCATAATATTTTAATACAAATTGATGTGATCTCAGTATCAGTATAAAGTCTATAACATTTCAAATCATGTACAAATTATTGTGAATCTTATGAGGTTATTAAAAATGCACCATATTATTTATCATTTGTAATCTATAAATAAATGGTGTAATTTGTTAGAATTTTATATTTATGTGTATTATAAGACTCATTCCTCAAAATAGTTTAACAAAAACCATCAAATAGACATGGTATATCAATATAAATATAAGAGCAATTAAGGAAGATGAAAGAAATTATGTGGGGAAAATTTCACTTAACCCCTTGTATAAAGATTTAATATCTGAATGCGCCCATAAAATTCTAAAATGCCATGGCAGCCTTATGTGGCAAATTGAGATTTAATCCTTGAGAAAAAAACCAAAATAACCCTGATGAGAGAGAAACAGGAAAGCAATAGATGAGA